>NC_071592.1:1905000-2063562 GCF_024509145.1 Vidua macroura
TTTATTGTTTATTATTTATTCTGGGATTAGCCCTGTCCTCCCTCCTGGAGCAGCAGGGGTTGTGCATTAACCAGATTGTTATTATTATTATTATTATTATTATTATTATTATTATTATTATTATTATTATTATTTCATTAATTCTGGGATCACTCCTGTCCCTGGAGCAGCAGGGGTTGTGCATTGAGCAGATTATTATTATTATTATTAATAATAATATATAATATATTATAATATATTATATATAATAGGTAATAATTATAATATTAATAATAATATATTACTATTACTATTAATAGTAATTTATTATTATAATTGTTATATTATTATAATTGTAATTATAATTGTTACTATTACTATTAATAGTAATAGTAATATTACAAAAACAACAATAATAATAATAAAATAATAATAAAATAAAATAATAAAAATATAATATAATAATAATAATAATAATAATAATAATAATAATAATAATAATAATAATAATAAACAGCAAAGCACCTCTGCCAGGAAGGCTCAGGGCTTCCCACTGGGATCTCAGCCTGGTGTCACCCTCTGCCTACACCTTCCTACAGCAGGGCTGGGGGGTTTTAAAAAAAAATTATTGTATGTTAAATAGAGATAAAAATATGCTAAAATTATATGTATTTTAATTGTGTAATAATAGAATAAAAATGAATACGAATGTAAAGGTTTTAATAATTAAAATTTTATTTATTTTATTTATGTAATTTATTTAATTAATATTAATTAAAATTAATTAAAATATTAATTTTAATAGTTAAAATTTTTAACAAAATCTTTGATTTTAGCATAATTATGCAATTATTTAAGATTATATTTATTGTATATCTATTATATACAATATATACACAATATATTTTTATAGATGATTTATATATTATATATATATTTATATACTACATATAGTCATTCTATTATATATAATATATATATTTAAAATATAAAATAAATATACAAATAAAAATATATATTTAAAACTATATAAAATTATATATATAGTATACTATATATATATAGTATATGTAATATAATATAATATAATAATATATACTATACTATTATACTAATATATATACTATTATATAATATATATATAATACTATATATATAATATAATATAATATGATATGATATAATATAATATAATATAATATAATATAATATAATATAATATAATATAATATTATATTATATATATATATATATATATATATATATATATATATATATATATATATAGTGTGTATATATATTTTTTTTTCTTTTTTTTGAGATAGTTTTTAGATCTTTATTATAATAAGATAGAAGCCAAAAGTGATTTTAAATTCAGAGCCACAGGAGCAGGATTTTTGTCCCAAGACAAAGCCCAGCAAAAGCACAAGAGGCAGTGGAAACCAACTGAGAGAGAGGAAATCAAATTTACACCTGACAGGTTTTCAGCTCTGCAGCTGCCCAGGAAATCTGATATCAGACCCAAACCATCCTCATTTGCACGGACACCAGGCGAGCGTGGAAAAGCTCAACATGGAAATATTCTCCTGCTTACCGAAAATCTCCCCGTTTTTGGCAAATTCTGTCACCAGGTACAGCATGCTTTTGGTCTCCATCACCTGTGGATGCAGCAGTGAGAAATGAGAGCTTGTGGGAAGAGCAAAAAAAGAAAAAAAAACCAAAAAAAACCACCCGAAAGGATCTTTATTTTTATGCTGCTAAAGCTGTGAAAGTTCTGCCTCACACGTGGAGTTGTCACAAGTCTTCCAAACAAACTGATCAAGAGCTTCACTGAGAGGGGAAAATCCTCCACTGAGAGGGAAAAATCCTCCATTGAGAGGGAAAAATCCTCCACTGAGAGGGGAAAAATCCTCCACTGAGAGGGAAAAATCCTCCACTGAGAGGGGAAAAATCCTCCACTTCAAAAAGCCATTTCAGATTTCAGGACAACAATTCCAACTTATTCTGGGTTTATTTTCAGTAACCTCAGAGAAACATTTCAGCATCAGCTGAACTTGTCCGTGGGCAAGAGCTCTGTGAATTTGAGTTTGCATTTCATTTATTGACTGGCCTGAAAGTCCCAAGAGGCTGCTCACAAATCTAAAGCAAACCGGGGAGACAATTTGAAGGCTTTTTTTTTAAAAATAAACTCATTTATCAAACGCATTTTTAACCAGTCACTGGAGGAGTGAGCACCACCCAACCATCACCCTCCCGTCAAGGCTTCATTTAAATATTCTCAGTCTCTCCTCTGCCACTTTTGTGTGGTGGATTCATTCAGAAAGGAACTGAGGGGAGATATTATCAAGGCAGTTGCAAATTTAACTCCTTAAGCTCCATCAATATTTTAAAGACCAGTTTTATCTTTTAAATAGACCGTTAAATTCAAGACCATTTTTTTTTTTTTTTTTTTTTAATATTTTAAAGGCCAGCTTCTTTTGCATCAAATTAATTTACAGCTGAACTGGTCGTTAACTGGGATCTTCATTTTTGTTTAGCAGAACTAAGAGAGGGGGGGAAAAAGGGGGGAAAAAAAAAAGGGGAAAAGCCCCTCTAAACCTACCTGGTAGAGTTTTATGATGTGTGGGTGGTCGAGCATCTTCATTATCTGCACCTCCCTGTAGATCTTCTCCAGATTCACAGCATCCAGCTGAGATTTGTCAATGATTTTTATTGCCACCTGCAGACCAACAGCAAAAATGAGGTTTAAAAACTCCCCCAAGGTGCTCCTGGTGAGCTGACCCTCATTAGAAAGGGAATAATGCAGCCCCAGGTAAGTGGAGGCTTTCTGGGGAGCGCTGAAATACAAATCCCAGCCAAAAAAAAAAAAAAAAAAAAATACAGCAGGGCAGCACTGAAAGTGTCTGGGGTCCCTCTAAGGGGCTGCAGGGCTCTCACCCACATCAGCACGTGAGGAAATGCTGGTTTTCCAGGAGAAAAAGCAGGTTTTTCCATGAGTAAAAGTAGGTTTTCGATGAGAAAAAGCAGGGTTTTCCATGAGTAAAAGTAGGTTTTCCATGAGAAAAAGCAGGTTTTCCATGAGTAAAAGTAGGCTTTCTATGAGAAAAAGCAGGGTTTTCCATGAGTAAAAGTAGGTTTTCTATGAGAAAAAGCAGGTTTTCCATGAGTAAAAGTAGGTTTTCTATGAGAAAAAGCAGGGTTTCCATG
The DNA here is from genome assembly GCF_024509145.1 of Vidua macroura. Classification (NCBI taxonomy): domain Eukaryota; kingdom Metazoa; phylum Chordata; class Aves; order Passeriformes; family Viduidae; genus Vidua; species Vidua macroura. The sequence goes on from NC_071592.1 coordinate 1,908,187, forward strand.
AGTAAAAGTAGGTTTTCCATGAGAAAAAGCAGGGTTTTCCATGAGTAAAAGTAGGTTTTCTATGAGAAAAAGCAGGTTTTCCATGAGTAAAAGTAGGTTTTCTATGAGAAAAAGCAGGTTTTCCATGAGTAAAAGTAGGTTTTCTATGAGAAAAAGCAGGTTTTCCATGGAAAAAAACCAAAAAAACCCCAGGTTTTCCATAGAATGGAAGGCACAGAACAGGTGAGGGAGGCCAGTGCTCCAGGTGCTCTTCACTCAGCAATTTGCAGTGAGCAAAACCTCCTCAAAAAGCTCAGTGGTGCCCATTTCTGGAGTCGAGGTGACAAATCTGAGTCCCACAAAAGGATGTTTTAAGAGAGAAACTGTTGGCTCCACACAGACAGTCCAAACCTGGAGGCTCCACGCGGCTGCAGCTGTGGCGTGTTTAATTAATTCCTACGCTGTTATAAAAGGGTATCTGCAGTTCATCCCTTCAGAGAAAAAAACTCTGCAGATGAATTTATCAGTCAAACCTTGGAAACGCGTCTCAGTTGGTTCACAAAACACATCCTGGCCCTGCTGACCTTGTTTTTTAGCCAATAAATGCAAAGGGAAGATAACTCCAGATGCTGAGGGGACTAAAAAGCTCCAGCAGAGGACATTTAAAATTGGAACCAAGAAGAAAGTGAAAATGCAGCCCCTGCAAAGGGTAAAAATGCTAAAGAGTGCTGAATCTATAAATGGTGTTTATTCACCCTGAATGTCACTTTAGTAATGCTGGAGCAGGAGCAAACAATGTAAGTCCCACTGATATTCCAATTATAGCAGAATTTCACAAACTACTGAACAGGGGAGAGCTGCTGCACAGGAGACAGAAACCCACGGGGGGTGAACCTCATTATCTGCTCTAACACTGATTATGGGCCCACCTGAGTTCACAATTAACTATTTATTGACTTCAGCACACTCTGATTTTCCTTCTTTCAAAGTCCCTAGCGTTTCCCCAACTCCCAGGAAAATGTGCAACATCAAGTGCGCATGAAATATGTCCATGAAATGTATGTACCACAGGAGAGCAGCAGCTCCTCCACTCAAATGCAGATTTAATACCTCAGCTCGTTCTGCATCTTCATCTTGCCAGGACCAGGGAAGATTTTACAGAAGAACCACTTGAAAATACTTAAAATCCAGCAAAGTCTTCCCAAGGGATGTGAGCAGGAACAGGGAATTCAGCAGCTCCTTTTTGTCCATGAGCTCAGCTGTCTCTTGATGACAGGAAAAGGGATGTAATTCTTAGAGGTGGAGAAGCTCCTTCAAGCCACGGAGCAGTTTCCTATCTGAAAAGTGTGTTTTGTTCCTAAACACGTGCAGCTTGCCAAAAACTACTGGCAACAGCTTGAAAGAAACAACAACAACAACAACAAAAAACCACCCCAAATTTCAATATATAACGTCAGCACATCCTTCACCTGACAAGGAAAACCAAAAGGGAATCCCTGACATCCCCCTGTCACCAGATTTTGCTGCTTAAGGAGTTACATTCCAAGATACCTTTGCAGATTTCATGGTTTCTTCTCAGTTTAAAGCCCAAGGAACTGCACTTATTTCCTTCCCTTCTCCCACTGAAGGCCCAGGGAATTGGAGTTTGCTCAATCCTCCCCTGACATCTGGGAATTGCAACTGCCAAGGAGTGAGGACGAAATGCTTGTCAAGAAAAGATGAAAGTTCTTCTGCTTCTGCTCCTCAGCTACTCCAACTGTCAGTTTTCATTGTTTTTGTTTTATTCATTTAATTCTTGAAAGGAAAAACAAAGGCAAAAAGCAAGCACCCAAACAAAAGAAAAAAAAAAAAAAAACCAAAACCACAACACAACCTCCTGCTACAAGTTCACATTCAAACAGAGCTTTGTCCCTGCAGGTTACAGAAATTCAGATTTGTTAACCCAGTACATTCTTAAAATAGATAAAATGCATTAAAACTAACAAACACAACTTCTGCAGTCTGGAAAAACTCCGTATTTTGTTGTGCAGCACAGGGGGCCGCTGTCTCTGCTGGAGTTACTCACTTTACAAATACCTGAGCACACCTGAACTGGTGCCACAGATCAAATCAGGGGCTGCAGGGGCATTTTCCATACTTTTGTCCAAGGAAAAACACAAATCCCCTGTGACAGCAGCCAGGTGAAAGCACATCTGCGAGCCACAGGGAGAGCCAGGTTTTATTTTCCCCTGGGGAGCCGTGAGCAGAGTTCCTCTGCAGGGGATTAATCCTTAGGGGTTAATTAAGGGGTTTAGGGGTGGGTTCCCAAATTCCTGCTTTTTCCAAGCAGCACCTTCCCCTACTCCAAACCTTTCCCCTATTCCCTACATTCCAAACCTTTTCCTTATCCCACTCCCATCCCATTTCAGCAGAAGCAAATCTCCAGTCTCCTCCAACTTTTTACGCTTCCAGTTAATTACTCCTGTTCCCTCCTCTCCTCCTCCCCAGGAAAATCTCTGCTCATTTCCACGCCTCATTAGCAGGAGCTGCCCTGGGATCACAGGATTTCTGGGCAGCAGGATAAAGAAAGGAGCGTGGCAGGAAAAAGCCACGTGGCCTCCACTCAAATGGCACCAAACACCCAAACAAGCCAAGCAAAGGTCGGGCTCAGCCCCCCCTGGGTGGACTGGCCGTAAAAAGGGTCAGGCAGCACCTCTATTCCTACATATCCTTATTTAATTTATTTATTCCTGATATCTTTATCTCCTAATATCTAATCCCCCCCCACTTTCCCCGACTTTCCCACTTCTGTATGGTTGTTTCGAACTTGCATGAATTGAAATGATGATTTCTGATTTTGTTTGCACACACCCCGTGTTGTTCTCCTGCTTCATGTTTTCATTTCAGTCCCACCTCTGCTAACAATTTATGGCAACAATTTTATCTTCTCACCTGCAGTCTTTCCATAAAAAGGATGGATTGTACACAATCCATAAGTGCTGCATTCAAGGTAATAAGAGCCCATCTTTTTTAATTTGATGGTTATTGGCTAGGCAGGGTTGTGTTTAAAAAAAAAAAAAAAAAACCCAAATATTTTAAAGGTCAAAGTCATATAAAACACAATTTCAAAATGCCAGTGCTAGAAAAGCCCAACAACAAACAAGTTCTGAATCTAAAGGGTTGGAACCAGAAGATTCAGGAGAAACTTTGACAAGGAGTCCTTTTAAAATAGATTTTTTGAGCAAGTCTCAGCAGCTTCACAGCATCCTCCTGTAGCACAGAGCTGAGGGTGCACCAGCACAGCCCTTCCAGGACCTAAAAGCTGAATATTCTTCCACTGGAACTTAAGCAAGAGTTCAGAAAAAACTTGAAGTATGAAAACCCTTCAGTCTGGAGTCACTAACAAGCAGGATTTCCACTCTTGTGCTCAGGGGTCCAGCAATCAGGTGAGCTGCTCCAAACTGAAGTGCTTATTCCAAAGAGTATTTGGCTGGAATTAATTTCCTCTGACATCACCAGAAGTCATCTTAACAGGGTTCCCCTTCCTCAAAGATTGTGTAAATACTTCCAGCAACCAGCTCAGCAATTCAGTTCCAGAAAAACACTCTTGCACCTCTCACTGCAGAAGTCAGAGCTGACTCAAAAAATCAAAGACCTTGACAAAAAAAAAAAAAAACCCAGGACAATTTGCTGTAAAAATCCCAGGGAAGATAAAAAGGCTGCAGGCCGGACAGAAAAGCTGGTTAAAAAAAAAAAAAAAAATCAAGACTAAGAGAATTCAGCAGTTCCTTAGGACACAGATGAAAGAATCATCCAGGAATCAGGGAGCTTTTAAGCTCTGTGCTTTCTGTAACCTTTGTGATTTCCAACAATGCTAAACAAACATGCTTTCAAAAACGGCAATAAAAACCAAGATTAAAGTTTTCATCTCCATCACAAAGCCTGCCAAAGAAACGAGGGCTGAAGAGCAATGACAAGTGAGTATCTTCAAGTGGAGCATTTGCAATTCTGGCACATGGCACCAAAGTTGGAAAGGGAACGCTGGCACTGCTTGGCTCTTCAGCGGGAGCAAGGAAGGGCTCAGAAAGAACCGAGTTTATGATGAACTTGAGAACTGAGGCAAGAGGAGAACTTTCTGTCAGTCCCTGCCACGCAGAGCTCATCAATCACGGCGTGGCCGGAGCCCTGTTAGCACCAGGGGTTTGCTGTCCTCGGCTGAGCCGCAGCTTTCAGGGCATGTTCCCATTCCCGAAGGGGTGATTTTCCCCCCAAGCCCACAGCACCCTTCGGACAGCGTTTGAATGGCTTTGCTCAGGGACAGAGCAGCGCAGGAACCTCTTCTTCAGTCAACAATGAAAGCCACCAGAAGAGACAGAGCCTTACAAAAAGCTCACCTCTAGGTGTAGCAACTAAAACTACCTAAAACAACGCAGAAGAGGAAGCTGATCCTTCAGAGCCATTACTCTCATCAAATACCTCTTTTTTTTTTTTTTTTTTTTTTTTTTTTTAAAGTGAACACGACTACATTTTTAGCCAGGCAGACTGACAATCATTTTTGTTTCAGGTAAAGCACCAGGTATTAACAATAATCACCGGGTAATACACGGGGGCGGTTGAACAAAGAGGCTAAAAATGGTTGGATTTCGTGAACTTGCAGGATGCCGTGAAGAATTCAGCACACACACACACACGCACACACACGCACACACACACGAGTTCCTCTGCTGGAACAGATAACCCAGCATTGCCCAGGTCAGGAAACCCGAAAATATCCAGGGCACGGCGGCAGGCACAGCACAAGGGCTGAGAGGGAGCAGAAAGTGCTGCCGGAGCATCCTTGGGGTGCCATCCCGGCAGTGATGCCACCACCCCGGGGGTGATGCCACCACCCTGGGGGTGACATCCTGGGGGTGGCATCTTTCGGGTGGCACCCCGGGGCGCCGTGGGGGGGGGGGGGGGGGTGACATCCTGCGGGTGACATCCTCGGACATCCCCCCGCGGCCTCGGAAGCGTTCTCCTGCCCTTCCCAGGAGGATGCGAGCGGCAGAACGACCCCCCCCTCCACCACCACCACCACCACCACCACCACCACCCCACCCCAGCGGCCGGGGCTCCGAGCCGGCGCTCCGCGCCGAGCCGCGTCCCCGCGGGAGGTGCCGGAAGGGACAAAAGCGGCGCGGAGCGGAGCTCGGGAGCCCCGCGCAGCCCCCGCCGCGCCCCCCGCGCCGTGCCCACCTCGCTGCGGGTGATGCGGTGCCGCGCCAGCTTCACCACCGCGAAGTTGCCCTTGCCCAGCGTGCCCTCGATGTCGTAGAAGCCGACGCGGACGGGCCCGAGCCCGCGGGGCAGCAGCGCCGGGGGCCGCCGGGGCTCGGCCATCACCATGCTGGGCTCGGGGGGCGGCGGCGGCGGCTCCGGCTCCGGGCTCCGCGCGGCGCCCCCGGGGCCGCGCCGCCCCCTCCGCCACCGACCGGCGTCACCGCGCGCGTCACCGCGGGCGGGGCCTCGCCATGGCAACCGGGCTGCCACGGCCCGCCCCGGGCCACCGCCGGCGCCGCCGGCACGGGGACGGCGCGGCACCGCCGGGACAGCGACGGTGTCACCAACCCCGGGGGGACAGAGTGGCACCGCCGGGACAGTGACGGTGTCACCAACCCCCGGGGGGACAGAGTGGCACCGCCGGGACAGCGACGGTGTCACAAACCCCGGGGGGACAGAGTGGCACCGCCGGGGCAGTGACAGTGTCACCAACCCCCGGGGACAGAGTGGCACCGCTGGGACAGTGACGGTGTCACCAACCCCGGGGGGACAGAGTGGCACCGCCGGGGCAGTGACAGTGTCACCAACCCCCGGGGACAGAGTGGCACCGCTGGGACAGTGACGGTGTCACCAACCCCGGGGGGACAGAGTGGCACCGCCGGGGCAGTGACGGTGTCACCAACCCCTGGGGGACAGAGTGGCACCGCCGGGGCAGCGACGGTGTCACCGCCCCGGGGGACACCGCGGGACCCGTGCTAGGACAGTGCCACAACCCCCGGGGACAGCGCGGCACCGCCGGGACAGCGACGGTGTCACCAACCCCCGGGGGGACAGAGTGGCACCGCCGGGGCAGTGACAGTGTCACCAACCCCCGGGGGACAGAGTGGCACCGCCGGGGCAGTGACAGTGTCACCGCCCCGGGGAACACCGCGGGACCCGTGCTAGGACGGTGCCACCACCCCCGGGGACAGCGCAGCACCGCCGGGACAGCGACGGTGTCACCACCCCCGGGGGACAGAGTGGCACCGCCGGGACAGTGACAGTGTCACCAACCCCCGGGGGGACAGAGTGGCACCGCCGGGGCAGTGACAGTGTCACCAACCCCCGGGGGACAGAGTGGCACCGCCGGGACAGCGACGGTGTCACCAACTCCTGGGGGACAGAGTGGCACCGCCGGGACAGCGACGGTGTCACAAACCCCGGGGGACACCGCGGGACCCGTGCTAGGACAGTGCCACCACCCCCGGGGACAGCGCGGCACCGCCGGGACAGCGACGGTGTCACCAACCCCGAGGGGACAGAGTGGCACCGCCGGGGCAGCGACGGTGTCACCAACCCCGAGGGGACAGAGTGGCACCGCTGGGGCAGTGACAGTGTCACCAACCCCCGAGGGGACAGAGTGGCACCGCTGGGGCAGTGACAGTGTCACCAACCCCCGAGGGGACAGAGTGGCACCGCTGGGGCAGTGACAGTGTCACAAACCCCCGGGGGACAGAGTGGCACCGCCGGGACAGCGACGGTGTCACCGCCCCGGGGGGACAGAGTGGCACCGCCGGGACAGTGACAGTGTCACCAACCCCCGGGGGACAGAGTGGCACCGCCGGGGCAGCGACGGTGTCACCGCCCCGGGGGACACCGCGGGACCCGTGCTAGGACAGTGCCACCACCCCCGGGGACAGCGCAGCACCGCCGGGGCAGTGACAGTGTCACCAACCCCGAGGGGACAGAGTGGCACCGCCGGGGCAGTGACAGTGTCACCAACTCCTGGGGGACAGAGTGGCACCGCCGGGACAGCGCCGGTGTCACCAACCCCGAGGGGACAGAGTGGCACCGCCGGGGCAGTGACAGTGTCACCAACCCCGAGGGGACAGAGTGGCACCGCCGGGGCAGTGACAGTGTCACCAACCCCGGGGGGACAGAGTGGCACCGCCGGGACAGCGACGGTGCCACCACCCCAGGGAGATAGAGTGGCATCCGCGCTGGGACAGTGCCAGTGCTGCCAACCCCGGGGACAGCGCGGCACGGCGATGTGACATGGCCAGTGCCACCACCCCCGGTGCTGTGTCCCCGCGGCGCGGCTCGGAAGCCACCGGAGCGACCCCTCCGCGCTGGATCAGCCAGTTCAGCGCCCTCGCAGGGGGAAGGTCACCCCGGGCAGGTGGCACAGCAGCGCGGGTTTGGGGTGTCTCCAAGCCCTGTCACCCTCCATGGGAAGTTCTGACCCGTGTTGGGGTGGAACTTGGTTTTATGTTTTATTTATGGCTGTTGCTCCTCATCCTGTCACACTGAACAGAGCCTGGCCCCGTCCTCTCAGCCTTCTCTAAGATAAACATGCCCAGCTCCTTTTTGGATTAAGAGGAATGAGGCAGCCTCAGGTGTTTGTCCAGCCCCAGGTGTCTGTCAGCCCCAAATGTCTGTCCAACCCCAGGTGTCTGTCCAGCCCCAAATGTCTGTCCAACCCCAGGTGTCTGTCCAGCCCCAGGAGTCTGTCAGCCCCAAATGTCTGTCCAGCCCCAGATGTCTCTCCAGCCCCAAATGTCTGTCCAGCCCCAGGTGTCTGTCCAGCCCCAGGTGTCTGTCCAGCCCCAGGTGTCTCCAGCCCAAGACCCCAGGCTGCTGCACCTGGCTCAGACTCTACATGTCCCAAATGCAGTTTCCTGATGGAAATCCCCCCTCCCTGGCTCTAAGCAGTGTTTCCAGCAGGCCAACTCACTCCAGATCACAATTATTCCTTTTCTGGGTCTTCAGCCTCCCAAAATCCTGCCCAGCATCTCAGTCCTGGGTGCAGCTCTGGGCCCCAGCGTTTCAGAGGATGTGAACATTGCTGGAGGCATCCAGAGAGGGGAACAGAGCAGGTGACAGCGAGCAGAGCTGTCCTGGGAGGGGCTGGATCCATCCAGCTCGGAGAAAAGGAGGCTGAGGAACAACCTCAGGCTCTCTGCAGCTTCCTGGGGAGGGAATGTGGAGAGGGAGGTGCTGAGCTGTTCTCCCAGCAGCAGGACACATGGGGATGGCTCAAAGCTGTGTCAGGAGAGCTCCAGGCTGGAGATTACAGAGCATTTCTGTACCAAGAGAGTGCTCAAAGCTTCCCAGGGAGGTGGTCAGTGGTCCAAGCTTGGCAGTGTTTGAGGGGTGTATAAATAATGCCCTTAAATAACTTTTGTGGCCAGGCAGATGGACAGGGTGATTTTTGCAGGTCCTTTCTCAGTGAATTATTCTTCTGTTTTATTTCCTGTGCATTTGGAAAAGCAGATTTGGAAGCTCTGTTGGTCCCTTTGACCTGAAGTGGTCTGAGGACCATCAGAGCTGAGAATGTGTGAAAAAATTTAAGGCCCTTTCTGCTGAATTTCCTTTTCAGTGCTGAGCCCACTGATTCTGCTTTAGGTGTGCACTTACATTTTAAAATTCCCCGTTTGTTTCAGCAGTCTTTGGTCTCCCAGTTCATGCCTGACCCTCCCCCTGCCCTGCTCCATCCCAGGCTGGAGGATTGGTACCTTTCTGACATTTGGGAGCCAGGAATCACCCCTGGAATCTTTCAGTTCCCCTGACTAAACGAGGCCCATCCTAAAGCTGATGGCGCAGCACGTGCCTGTTGAATCAGCCACAGAGCTTTGTGAACACACAGAGTGGACACAAACCCCTCAAAACAGAGCCTGGACACACACACACAAAAAAAAAAAAAAAAAAAAAAAAAAAAAAAAAAAAAAAAAAAAAAGAAAAAAAAAAGAAAAAAGAAAAGGAGTGGAAGACTGGGAAGACTGCAAGGAACAAAGTTGTGTCGTTCTTTCCCTTTTTAGACAGGTTTTACACGTACAGCTGCCTCATCCTTGTGAAAAGTTACTTTTGTTCCGTGTCAAGCAGCGATGACTGTTCTGCAGAGGGAACTGAAGATCTCTGTGCAGAAATTAATGCTTGTCCTTCACTGCTGATGAGATTCCTCCAAGGAGTGACATTTGGGGATGACGCTGCTGGCTCGGGCTGCCATGGAGAATAAGGGAGCTGTTGCTGCTCTATTTATCCCCTGCAGAACTTCTGGCAGTGAGTAACTGATGGCTCGGGTTAGTCAGACATCCACCCTTTCAGTGATTGATGGGTACGTGAGCGAGCCTTCCAGAATCCTCTTTGAATAGCAAATGGTGTCATCCCGAGCTGCCACTTGCCAAATTTCACTCCTCTTTCACCTTTTCTTCGCATCCAAACTCGGCGTGTCAGAAGTTACTCTTTTCCTACAGAGTGTTACCTAATACTCCTTCTCAGTCACGTCATCCTAAATGAAGTTTTTAGCCTTCAGACATTTCTTTGCTTCCTGCCCACTTTCAAGCCTCAGCCCGGTGCAAAATGAATAAGTCAGATTTTGGTGCTTGGAAGAGAAAACTTCTGCAGAAATCCCAACCACAAAGCCGGAAAGTTCAGGTCACCAAAACAGGGCTTAAAAACGCTGCGAGAGGAACTGCGCCCACAAAAAAACATCCTTTGCAGGGCAGCTTTCAGCGGCCGCTGATGGGTTTTGCTCTGCTCCAAGGGAAGGGATTCAAACTCCTCCCAAAGCCGGCGCCGAGCGGATTTTCCAGGACGCGAACGTGGAGCGCACATGCCCTCGTGTGGTCGCTGCTCCCGCACATCCTCCCGCAGCTTCGGGATGCCCCGAAGGAGGTGTCAAAACCGCGGAATTTATAAAATTTCCTCGCCTTAATAACTCCCAGCACACTCAGATCACTGCCCGAGCCCAGCGGGCGGCTCAAGAGGTCGGAACACACACTCGGCTGCCAAAATACGGCAGCCTGAACACACCTGAACTCCAGCATCTGACAAGTTGTCCCCCTCATTTTCCAGGTTTTCAGTGCCTAAAAGATGCTTAATAGCTGCCAAAAAGAAAAAAAAATAAGGAGGCCAAGAAGACAAGATTAAAAGTGGACAGACTTTTGCTTGATTTGCATTAATTACTGCATTAGAAACTCCAGGTATTGTGAGTGCCCAGCCCTGACCACTCTCCTGTATCAGGATTTTGCTCTTCAGGAGAAATTGTTGCCCACTCAATGCTGTTTTCAAAACAATTGGAAGATGATTTATTTTTTAAAGGGATTTCTCCTTTCAGGGCTTCATTTGCCCCATGTCCTGTGGGGGAACAGCCACTGTGACACTGCAGAGCCACAGCCACAGCACCTGGGACATTTAGGAAGTGAGAAGCAGCTGTGGCAACTGAAATATTTCAGTGTTTGCAGCAGTCAGCAAGAGCTCAGAGATATAAAAACTTCTTCCTGCCTATTTTGGCAGAAGAAAATCATGGCTATGCCTGCACTCAGCTCTGTTGTTGTTTCAGCCACACTTAAAACACCTTTTTGCCAAACCTTTGTTTCCTCCCAGCTTATGAATTTTTTTTTTATTTTCCTATTTATTTATTGATGTGCAATGGAGAACAGCAAACTTTTAGGCAATTAAAACACGCTTCAGGTGCTTCACAGTCCTGTTCTGCAGCAGTGTTGCTCCCCTGGAGCCAGAAAATCACCTGCAGAATAAAAGGTGTGAAATATTTGTTGCACTCTTGGGTTGCTTGGTCATTCCCCCTGCACTGCTTGGTCTCTCTGTCCCTTCCAGCAGAATGAGGGAGGGAATTGGAGGAGTAAAAATGAGCAAACTCACGGGTTGAGATACAGAAATTCAATTTAATAGGCACGGTGAAAGTCACACACACACAAGCAAAGCAAACCAAGGGATTCCTTCCCCACCTGCCACTGCTCAGCATCTCCAGGGAAGCAGGGCTCCATCCCACATTACAAGTGACTTTTAGCACCTTTGAGGAGGAGGAGGTCTAGAAATAAATAAGGATTTTGGATTGTCCTTCAGTTTCAAGGCAGATCTTTGGTACAAAAAGGAATGGAGGGTATTAACAAGCCATTCCTGGGGCAAAGGGGGCTCGGTGCAAAGCAAAGTCTGTACATTCTTTTCAGTTTGGTTCTTTAAAAACCCCTAATCTTGCAGAAAATAGAAGAATAAGGGCACAATGCAAAACCAGGACAAACCCCAGACATACCATTGTTAAACAAGTGCATAGAGAGGGCAAGTAAACTCGTGTTGGCACTCAAACTCCACACTCCAGTGGGGTTTTTTGGGTCCATTTCCTCAATATCCATAAATCTCATTGTCCACCCAGGTGGACTCCTCGCTCCTGCCCACACGGTGCCCGCAGAGCTCGTAGATGTCGTTGGTGACAAAGCCACTCTCAGTGCTGGCCAGTGTCACCAAGCCACTGCTGGAGGTGTCCTCGGGGTCCCTGCAGGGGCTCCCCGGCCCCTCCTGGGCACGGAAGGAGGAATTCTTTGTGCCAGGCCTGGCCCCAGCCAGGTCAGCTTCGGATTGCTTGCTGATCACTCTGTGAATGTCCAGCTTGGGGCTGTCCCTCCCCGGGTGTGGCAGCCAGGCCCCGTCCCCCTTCGGGGTCACATCCACCAGCTCCTGTCTCCTTAGGAGGGAAAAGCCATAAAATAGCACAGAGGAAAACACAGACCAGCAGCAGAACTCTGACGGGGAGCTGGAGACGAGCCTCGAGCAAAGCTGGGCTCGGGACATTCCTCACTGCAGCCATCCCAGGCTGCACTCCTGGAAAATCCCCGGGCAGGAGGGACACCCTGGGCTGCCAGCTCAGGGGCTGGGGCAGCAAAACTCCTCCTGACACTCCCAAAATCCCAGCCAGCAACCCCCAAAGGTGTGCTGTGCACGCAGGGAAAGCAAGGAGAGGACATCGGTAAGCATGATTTGCTCCAAACTGTTATCCTTTTATTTCCATTTTTCATTTCTGAAGGGGAACTTCAGATAATTCAAAGCTTGAATAAGAAAAGTAGAAGGGTTAACACATGAAAACCGTAATATTGGTGATATTTTTTCCTGCCTGCTACATCTGTGAATGCAAGAAAAGAATATAATGTGATTTACTTAGAGTTTTCCTTCCCAATTAACTCAACCTGGAGCATCAACACCACTTTTTCAGCATTTTTTTTGGGCTGCAAACACTCCTGTGCAGAGCTTTTTAGAGGCTGGTGAAATGGGCTGTGAACAGGACAAGGTGTCACTGTTAATTCATCACACAGGAGTGCCACTCACCTCTTCATGAGCAGCCAAAAGCAGGAGATGCCTGTGATGACCATCAGGAGAAGCAGCACAGGAACGCTGGAAATAAGGATGTAGGCAAGGCTCTGAACAGGTTCTGGGGGTGAAAACGAAGCAGGGTCATAAGAAGAAATTGCAAGTTTTTCATGGTTAATCACAGGTGTACAAACAAAACATTCACAATAAATATAGTGATGAAATTCAAAATAATAATATAATATAATATAATATAGTATAATATATTATAATATAATATAATATAATATAATATAATATAATATAATATAATATAATATAATATTATATTATATTATATTATATTATATTATGTTATATTATATATTATATATATTAATATAATATATAATAATATTTTATATTATATTTAATATATTATAATTAATATACATTAATTATATAATATATATTATATTATATATAATACATATTGTAAAATTATATAATATATATTAATTATAATATGCATTAATATATATAATATATAATATATAATATATAATATATTAATATAATATTATTTATTATATATTATATATATAATATACATAATTATATATATATTATATATATAATATATAATATAACATTCACAATAAACAGAATAATATCATTCACAATAAATAAATAATAAAAGTGGCTTTTTCACGCCCACAATACTTTGCACAGCTTTGGATTTTGAACATTTTTACCGCCAGAGCAACCTCCTTCTTCTGTCCTGGGAAATACCTGCGGGAAGTTTATTTTCCAGAGGCTGTTTTCCATATTATTCCACATTTTGAGTCAAACACTTGAAATGAGGTTTTGGGAGCACACTTTACCTTTGGCTCCTCCAGCTGTTCCATTGGCACCTTTCCTCCAGCGTTCCTCTGGGAATTCTCCCTTCCAGGGCTCTGTTGCCACAGCTGGAAAGAAGCAGCTTCATTAATGCAGCAGATGTTTTTTTAGAAATAATAAAAAGCGAGGCTGAGAGGAGTTTGAAGAGGCTGAGAGCTGCAAAGATGTGTGGGACTCTTGTGCTTCAATCCCTGCAGCAACGCCAGCAGCAAGATTTTCCCTGCAGGATGCAGCACGGAGCAGCACGGGGCAAGTGCAAACTGCAGGGGAGCTTCTTGCTCAGGATGCTTTTTGGGTGTCCTTGACAATGAACGGCAGAGTATTTCCACTGCAAGTCAGCAATAATTAAAAAAAAAAAAAAAAAAAAAAACAAAAAAAAAACAAAAAAAAAAAAAAAAAAAACAAGAAAAAAAAAATCCCAAACAAATAAGTCCAACTCACCTCTTCGGGAGTTGTCTATTGGAGCTTTTGTTGGCTTCTCTGGAAGGAAAGAGAAATGCAGAATTTCCTCGTGAGGGAAATGCACAATTTCCAACCCGAGCACTGTTCCTCAGTGCTCTCCCCAAGTGTGAGACCTCAAACCCTGCATACAAACCCCCAGGGAATTCATGCAAACCACAAGCAGCTACAGACACTGGGATTCCCCCCCTTATTTGCCGCATAAATTCAAAGCTGAGGGAGAATTTCCCTGTCAGCCACCGCGCTCCTCATTGCTCCTCCGGGCGGGCCTGAAACCCCACAGAGCCTCCTTACCCAGGGAATATTTGCAGATGAAGTTGTTTTTCATGTTGCACCTGTCGTCGTTCCACTGGAACATGTAGGGTCCCCCCAGCCCTGGCGGGGCAGAGGGTTGGTGGTAGAGCACCACGCACACCTCGCCGCCGCACGACGGCTCGTCCGCGTACCAGTTCCTGGGGAAAACACACAGAAAAACCACCTCAGGGGCACCTTCCAGCAGCTTGGCTGGGGGAATAAAGCAGAGCTAAAGGGGTTATGGCACACCCTGCGCTTCCACAGGGGGAAATGGGAGCGATAAAATGCAATTATTTGTTCTTTTAAGTCGGATTTTTCAAACTCTGCAAGCAAGGCGTTCAACAAATATCGATGAGCAAAGGGCTGAGCTCCTCACAATTACCCTTCCCCTCCTTCCTCTCCCAGTCAGCATTTCCAAAAGATCCCAGCTAGCACAATTAACAGATTTTTATAACTGTTTTTTTTTTTATAAATTTGTTTCTTAAATGCAGTGGCAATGAATGAATGAACATGAAGACCATGGAATAAACCAGAAACACAGCTTCAGTTCTGGTCCCTGGGTACATCTTTAAGAATGTGGGTTTAGAATTCACTATTTTCTTGTAGACAAGGTCCTTTCTGGAACATTAAAGTAGCTCAAAATGAGCTGCAATTGTGTAGAGAAAGTCCAAGTTCTCCTGAGCTCTCACTGAGCCTTGCAGTGGAGTTTTTCCACACAATTTTAGACCTGTGCAAAATCATCATTTTTGCTCTCTCGGCCTCAGCGCCTGCAAAATTTTGGCACCTATTTAATAAAAAATCTGAAAAATCTGAAGCTGGCTTCCTCTGTCAGAAATGCAGTACCACAGTCTTGCAGATAATTTTTTTTGTTGTTGTTTTCTAAGAATAAACCTCTCCACCAGCCACCTGTGCCGCTTTCCCAAGCAGTGCACAGGGAGGAGGTGGCACTGTAAAATCACTGTTGGCGAGGAGATATTTTATGCAACTCAGAAAACACCTCTAAAAGTGTCCTGATTTTGCCAATTGTTCAATCCCCACCGATTCTGGAACGAGCAATGTTCTGCCTGCCAAGAATTTGCTGTGAGCTGATCCGTAGGACATAAATAATTCCAGATATCCCGAGGTACTCAGCATGGGAGAACACCCATTTCTAGCAGTGGTTTTTCCAACCATTCCAATGCTTTATTCCTCCCTCACTTCCTTCCTCCCCTGGTGTTTTCCTTGGCTTTATAATTCAGCATAAATAAGTGTGTCTCACCAATGGAAGGCAGGAAAGCTGTGCCTGTTTCTTAGCAGCACATTCTGGTTCCAGCTTCCCATTATCCACCCCCAATATCTGAACCAAGGGAGAGAGTTTAAGACATCAAATAATACTAAAACCTGTTTTTATTTGTTCGTTTCTGAGTGACTGAAACGCCTTATGGGCTCCCAGAGCAAAAAGGTCACAGTTCCAAGGTGTTTTTTCATGTCTGATATAAGGACATAAATTGGTGTCAGTGCTGTTGCTTTTATAATTTAATTATAACGAATCCTGTGGTTCCTTAAGACAAGGAGGCAGAGATCTAAAAAGTGCTGTGAAGACTTTAGTTTTCCATGTCTGCAATAAATCCTGCAGCTCTAATATATTCCCTCAGTAAAGGAATAAAATTTTTCGTTTTTCAGGAGATCAGGCATAAACTTCATGGGATTTGCAGTGCAGGAATCTTCAGTAAAGCATTAAAATTTTTCATTTTTCAGGGGATCAGGCATAAACTTCATGAGATCTGCAGTGCAGGAATCTTCAGGTCATTTGTAGCTGCCTAATCAGATTGAATAATTAAATTAATTAATTATTTAATTAATTATTTGAATAATCAGATATTTTTTAAGGCCACACCACTTGTTGTTTCCGCTCCTTTTAGCCCCCAAAAATGATCAATTTAGCCTAAAGCTCCCACAGAGCTCCACCAGGAGGGGGATCCGTGCAAGGAGTGCAGGAGGGACACAAGTGACAGCTGGGACATCACAGCCTGCATTCACTGCACGAAACCCTTAATTCCTGAAGGCACTGCTGTGACTTTGAGGGCCCCAAGTTGGGCAATGTTGCAGTGTACAGCTACGCAAACGGAGCAAAAAGGCTTTGTGAATTTGAAATGGGAGTTTCTGTTTCCTAAACCTAAAGCTGGAGTTTCTATTCTGTATTTTTACGTGTATTCATCCTTCCCCCTGAAGCTATTCCCACTGGATTTTACCTGTAATATATTCATACTGGGCACTGTTCTATTGGTTTCACCTTATCTCTTATTTTCCCCTATATAACCTGTAACTCAACCCCCAACTCAACTCAACCCAACGTGGGGCGCCACTTGTTGCTTCTTTTCTCTCCGACTTCCCTGTTTTCTCCCGGCTCCTCTTTCCTGGGGCGCTGGCCAGGCGCTTCCAGGAGCAGCCAGAGAGAAGCAACAAACACCTTTGTGGGTTTGTTTGGTATGGACAGAGCTGTTTAGAGAGCGCAATCAAGACCGGGATAAAGAGACTCAAGAGACTGGACACTTGTGTGCAGTCCAAAGTAGGTTGTATTTGCTCGAACGCTGCACATACAAGTGACAATGATCAGGGGTTGAGTTACAGGTTATATAGAGGAAAATAAGAGATAAGGTGAAACCAATAGAACAATGCCCAGTGTGAATACATTATCGGCAAAATCCAGTGGGAATAGCTTCAGGGGGAAGGATGAATACACGTAAAAATACAGAATAGAAACTCCAGCTTTAGGTTTAGGAAACAGAAACTGCCATTTCAAATTCACAAAGCCTTTTTGCTCCGTTTGCGTAGCTGTACACTACAACAGGGCAACTCCCTGGGGGCTCCCCTGGCAGGGGAGACCCTCCTGGAGCAGTTCTGTGTCAGGAACCAGAGATGCATTGAACTTTTTCTGTCTTCAGCTTCTGTTTATTGTTATCAAAACTTCAGCACTGTCTGCACCAGACTCTGCGTGCAGGAAAAACAGCACAAAAATGGCAATGACCTCGTGTTACAAGGCCTTTTGAGTCTAATTAAAAACTAAGCTACCAATTAAGAAGTGACACCTAAATTATTTTCCTTTCTAACCCAATAACTGACCCCTAAAGACACTCACAATGCGGATTTTTCTACCCAATTACAAGACACTACCCAAACCCAAGAAGAAAGAGGAAGAAGAAGAAAGAAGAAGGGAACTCAAGACAACACCCTGTACCCTCCATCTTGAACCCATCTATAACATACTAAAAATCCTAAAACCTGAATTTCTCACCCATGTGACACACTACACTGCTCTCCACAATCTCCACAATCTATTTCACACTTTTGTGGTTTCTGGTTCAGCTTGAGGCTTTGGAAGTTTTCTCCATGAATAAGGGTCAAAGTCAGTGCTCCCCTGGGGGTCAGGACACCCCAGAGCAGACAGAGGAATATTCCCATGCCCTGGGTTTCCACACCCTGCCAGTCCCACGCTGCCACTCCCAGGTACCCACCGAAATTTGGACGAGCTCCCATCTGACCAGGAGTAGAAGCTGTGGCACTCTGTGCTGTTGTCCTCCTCCTCCTTCCTCCTCCGCAGCCCTATCCAGAAGTCTCCATCAGAAGCCAGGAGGCTCCTGATGAATGATTCAATCAGCCTCTGCTCTGCTGGGCTCTCGATGCTGACCAAATGTCCCCCATCAGCTCTGCAGGCCAGGTGAGCTTCTTCATAGCTGGTCCTGCGGGAGGCATCGTGGAAATAAACGATTTTGTAGCAGGGTTTCTGTGTCCCACGCCTGCAAACCGTCTGCCCTGCAGGAAGGGAGAGAAAACTCTTACAGGAACGGCGCTAAACGGGACCAAAATTAAGGCTAGAACATCAGTTTGGATGAGTTTTGTGCTGCTTATGTGGAAAACACAGCACAGGTAAAAGCCTCTTGTGATACTGGGCTGGCAAACGGCATCTCCAAATTTTTATTACTGCATCTCAGGGTTTAGGTTGGTGCTTTCATGTCCTGCTGTTCTCAGCTCCCTCATGATTTTTCTGGGATTTGCAGATCCTGGGAGCTCCTCCCAAAGAAACACTGCGCCACAGCAAACTGATACACGCAACCTTTTAAAAAGCAAAGTTCCCCTGCAAGGGTTCAAAGAGGCTTTTTAAAATGATGCTTATTTTTAAGGAGTTAAATGGTCAGAATTAGATACTTCCTTATACAAGCAGAGATAGCAAGAATTTCTCTTTTATGCAATATATACTATATGTGATAATATGTATCTATATACAATATAGATATAATATATCTACGTGCAATAGTTCAATGGATATTGCAGTGCCATAAAATCCCAGAATATTTGGGGTTGGAAGGGACCTTAAAACCATCTCATGGGGACACCTCCCACTACCCCAGGCTGCTCCAAGCCCAGTCCAACTTGGCCTGGGACACTCCCAGGGATGGGACATCCACAGCTTCTCTGGCCAAGCAGGGCCTCACCACCCTCACAGGGAAGAAATTCTCATTCACATCCAACCTCAAACTCTTTCCTTTTGCAGTGTCTGTACTGAGGATCACAAGATGAGTTCCCACAGCCCAATTTCCAGCTCTGCTCTGTGCTCTGCAGTGTTTCTGCCTGCCCAGGGAGTAAACAATGTCTGTTTTCAGGCTGTCACAAGCCAAGGACTGTCTCATGCAGAAGCAGCAGAGCTTATTTTGGTTCCGAGGGAAGATCAAAGTGAAAAGACACATCATCCAAAATGATGCACTCGTGTGTTTTTTTCAGCAGAGCAGTCCCAATATTTAGACTGTGGAAACAAACAGTTTTGTTTTGCTCATTAAATATTTCTTTGCAGGCACAATCTGCTAACCTACATGTTTTTTACAGAAGGAAAACATTCACAACATTTGGGGTGTGCTTGGAACAAATGGGATAATACAAGGACGGGTCATTATAAACTCTGCCATGGGGTCATTGCTGGCTTTGCTTTATCCTTTTGGCCACTGTAGGAGTGGGAGTTTAAACACCTTTCACACTGGAATTTTTCAGCAGTTAAATAGCCAGAAATGGAGCTTGCTAATATTTTGCACAGGGATTACAACAGGAGCAGGATTTTTACTACAACAGCACTATTAAAAAATAAATTTCTAGCATAGCCTGTGTTTCTCTGGGGAATTTGACACTCAGAGAAAAATGCAAAGCCCCTTACCTGCTCTGAGGGAAATGTCCACTGCTGCTGGGAGAGGCAAAAGGAAAACACAGACAGCAGAGCGTCATTAAAAATCTGCAACTCTCTAGAGCAGTGTCACAAAAACTGCACTCAGGCTCTTTTCTGATACACAAACACATTTTTGACTCATTAAAAAAAAAAAAAAAAAAAAAAAAAGAGGAAGAAAGTCTCTGCCTTATCAGCCAAACTTGCCATTACTTTCAGCTAAGGAAATTAGTTGGAGTTGATTCCTGGCTGGACTTCACTGCTCAGTTTAGGACCCGGAATGTGCAGCTCTGAGCAAGGCTGAAAGGATTCCTTGTACTCCCCCTTATCTCCTCACTCGGGATCTGACCCCAGCGAGCTCCCCAGGCCAGGGCGGCGGGGAAAATCAGCTGGAAAAGTTGGAGAAGACCTCCAGAAACCTCCAGAACGATCAAACCCAACCTTCCCCCGGCACCACCGCGAAGCAACAGCATCCCCGTCTATGTCGCGACAGCCGCCCGCGCACCCCGACCCTCCCAGCGACAGAGGCGAGGGTGGCGGGGCCGGAGGGATCTTTCCGGGATAAAGAGGATCCCCACACCATCTCCCAGCGATGCCCGGCGATGCCGAGCCCCTCTTACCGCTGAGCAGCCGCGCCCCCGCCGCGCAGCCCAGCGCGGCCGCGCACAGCGCCGCTGCCGCCAGCATCGCTCCGCCGGGGACGCGACAGCGACAGCGACAGCGACAGAGCGACAGCGCGACAGCTCCTCCTTCCTTCCTTCCCTGCCTCCTCCTCCTCCTCGGGCGGCGGCCAGCGGGCTCGGCTCAGCGCCGGCACGGCGGAGCCCGCAGCGCCCCGGGGCTCAGCGCTCCGCTCCGGCCGCCGCTGCCGGCGCCGCGCTCCGAGCCCTTCATCCCCTGCCTGCGTCCCCCCCGGGCCCGCTTTATATCCTTTATATCCCCATCGCACCCCCCGCCCACCAGGAGCCACCCACGGGCGGGTCCAGCCGCGCTGGGCATTTCGGATTTTATATATATATATATATATTTTTTTTTTTTTTTTTTTTTTTTTTTTTTTTTTTTTTTTTTTTGGAGAGGTTTTTCCTTCGCTTTCCCAGACGTGGATTTGCTGCGGCGGAGCGGGACGAGCTCTATTGTTTCCTGCCGCCCCAGCCAACCGCTGACCCATTTGATCCATCCCAGCCCCAGTTTTCTAAATCTGACTGTTCTGAGTCGGAAGGGATCACCGCAAGGATCGCTTTAAGTGAAAATCCCGGGATTGACTCCAAAGCCCCGGCGCTGAGGGAATTTCTGGGAAGGGAAAGCAGCACGGGAATTGTGATTCCCGCATGGATAAACCCGAGCCCTTTCCTGGAAGCTGCTCCGCACCTGTTTCCTGCAGCCCGGGCTCTCCATCCAGCCCGAGCTTCTCCAAGAGATTTTCCCAGGTGGCGGAAAAGCAGCAAAGCGAATCTGTTCCGGCAGAGGAGAACCGGGACTGACGCTTTAAAACAGGACATCGATGGTTTTGTAGAAGGTTTAAAACCTTGAGCCGCTCTCGGGAGGTTAAAGGGAGAAGCTGATTCTGAAATTGGTATTTTAAGGGGAGGAAAATCCTTTAAAATGCCATGAAAAGAGCTCGCTCCAGGCCGGCAGAAGTCAGGAATTCCAGAGGGAAGTGTTGGAAAGCTGCTGGCTTTGAGCGTGTGTCACGTCTGTGAAACAGGAGCAGGCTCTGATGTTTCCTGGCTTTTCTAGAAAAATAAAAGTACTTCCACAACCACTCTGTTGCCTGACCTCTGAACCCCAGCCAGAATTAAAGCAAAATTAAAAAATGGTGAAGCTTCCTGCAGAAAAATGGTGAAGCTTCCATTTCCTTCTCTCATCCCCTATTGAGAAATAAATGGGAAATATGCAGAAAAGAAAGGAGAAAAGTATAGAAGAACAGCAGCAGCCTTTTAATTTCTAAATCTGGTAACAATATGTATTAGTACAGGATAAAAAGAGCAGTTATTGTAGTACTGGTAATGATAATGTTAATAATAATAATAATAATAATAATAATAATAATAATAATAATAATATCCAGGACATCTTTTCCCCCTAAATAGAATACAAGGGAAATGAAAGCCAGAACTTGGGCCAAGCAGACAGACTTAGTTCAGCATTTTAATAAACTTTGAGAAGAGGAAGTGCTGAATAGGAACCAACTGAAAAGCTTAAATAAGGAGGAAGGAAAAAAAGGAGGCTTTTATGTCCAAAATGAAGACGTCATTCCTGAAAGTACCTTTTGAAATCTTGTTTTCCAGGTTATTTCTCCAATCACTGCACTTATCAGCTTCAATATCTCAGTGCTACTCTGTACAATGGAGGAATGAAATTGTATTAATTCAGATATTTGGTTCTTAACCTTCAACTCATTTGTCTCTGCTTTGTATCCTGGGAATTACAGCAGAAGGAAAGAAAAGCCTTAATAGATTCCAGACCTCTTACTCCTGGATTTTATTCTCCTGATAAACATCCGGCCAGGCCAGGCCAAACCATTTTAAATCAGTAAATCTACATTTCACTGCTGATAATAATAAAAATCCCCAAATGGAATTCTCGCTTTATTGCTCAAATCCAGTTTCTGAGAGCTTTTTAGGGAGCGGGGAGTCCAATTGGATAACTTGGTTATAAATGGAGTTTTTGTGTTTCAGTGGGTAAAAACCTGGAGACAGCAATGGAAAAAATAGAAAATAATAAAAAAAAACCAACAATGGCCAGGCTGGAAAGATTCCTTTCATATTAAGCTGAGGAATTTAGACTTGTTGCCTTGTTTCTTGTAATTTTGAGATAGAAAATTGCCCTTAATAACCTTTTTTAGCTTGCTTAAACTTCATTTACCTCCTGTGCCTGGCCTGGGATTTCAGAGTTCCCCAGCCTGCAGGATCCTCTTGCTTAAGGAATTTGTTGGATAAACCCCCCTTCTCTTCCCAGATTTATTCCATTCCCAGGGTTTGCTCCTTTGGATTTGTTCACGTCTGAATCAAATCTGAAACCTGGATTTGGACACTAAGCAATTTCTGTGACTGATAATAACCTGAACATTATTCTTATTCTATCCCCTGCATTAATTTGAATTTTCTTAGACTTATGGGATGCTTTTAGGGTGTCCTATACTTGTGTAAAGCCATTTGCTGCTTAAAATGAATCTTTACGGCTGCCCAAAGCTGCAGATCCTGGCTTCCATCCCTGCTTGGAAAACCCCTCCAAACCCATCAAGTCCAACCTTCCAAGGAATTAAAAAAAAAATTTTAAAAATTAAAAAAAAATAAAAAATAAAAAGAATGGGAGCCTCAGTGAACTGTTGTTGCCGCAGCCAGAATTCAGAGCAGACTAATGGATGGTGATGGATGAGATTCCTTTTGGGATTATTGATGGGGAAAGGGGGATTGCTGACTCGCAGGAAAGGCTTGCAGAGCTCAGCACCTCCTGCAGATTGCTCTGCCTGGCCTGGCTCCCAAACCCAGCTTTCCACTGGAAATGGGGAGTGCTTTACTAAAATTAGGGAAAAAAAAAAAAAAAAAGGATTGAAGGATTGCAGAGTCAGGCTGAAAATGCAATTTCTGTGTTCAATGGTTTGCCTGAGTTTGCTTTATTTGTGTTCTGTTGATGGTGGGGCACACTAATTAACCAGGTCAGTAATTGGGGCTGCAGCAGAAGTTTCTATCTTTTTTCAGGCCCTTTCCACTCCAGTCCACTTGCATTTCCCAAACCCAGCTTTCCACTGGAAATGGGGAGTGCTTTACTAAAATTAGGGGGAAAAAAAAAAAGGATTGAAGGATTGCAGAGTCAGGCTGAAAATGCAATTTCTGTGTTTAATGGTTTGCCCGAGTTTGCTTTATTTGTGGGAGTTCTGTTGATGGTGGGGCACACTAATTAACCAGGTCACTAATTGGTGTTCCAGCAGAAGTTTCCATCTTTTTTCAGGCCATTTCCACTCCACTTCCAGTTCCCAGACCCAGCTTTTTTTTGCTAGAAATGGGGAGTGCTTTACTAAAATTAGAAAAAAAAAAAGGATAATTGCAGAGGCAGGCTGAAAATCTGAGTTTGCTTTATTTGTGTTCTGTTGGTAGTGGGGCACACTAATTAACCAGGTCAGTAATTGGGGCTCCAGCAGAAATTTCCATCATCTTCTTTCAGGTCATTTCCACTCCAGCCCAGCTTCTCCGAGGATGGGGAAAGCTGCCAGCACAGGCTTTCATTTCATTTATTCAACAAGAATAAACGGAGGGAAATGTGAGAGCAGAGGCCTCGGTGAGGCTGAGACGAGCCCAGTCAGAATGGGAGTCAAAGCTGCAAATTTGGAGAAGAAAAAACCCCAAAATCCATTTTATCCTCCATTTTATCCATTTTATCATCCATTTTATCCTCCATTTTATCCTCCATTTTATCCATTCTATCCTCCATTTTATCATTCATTTTATCCTCCATTTTATCCCTTTTATCATCCATTTTATCCTCCATTTTATCCTCCATTTTATCCATTCTATCCTCCATTTTATCCATTTTATCCTCCATTTTATCCTCCATTTTATCCATTCTATCCTCCATTTTATCCTCCATTTTATCCATTCTATCCTCCATTTTATCCTCCATTTTATCCATTCTATCCTCCATTTTATCCTCCATTTTATCCATTCTATCATCCATTTTATCCATAAAAATCCATTTTATGTTTTTTTAGTGGAAACGAGCTGGAAATGAGGTGGATCACCAGGAAAATGGGCTTGGCAGGAACGCAGCTCTTGTTTTATTTCGCTGCCTGTTGGTGCTGCTGCGTTGTGCCCTCAGCACTGCTGTGGCTCCGATTCCTGCTCCCAAATTCCTGCTCCCAAATTCCTGCTCCCAGCCTTCCAGACCTTTTTACCTGGCTGTGTGGCTAGTGATTGTTGCTTTGGGCAATCAGCTAACTACACTGCCTGGCAACCAGGCTGATGGCAGAGCCTTCCACCCCTACTTTTTTCTTTCAAAAAGCCCCTCCTACAGCAAGTTCTGGCATTATTCATCATTTTCTCCAATTAAAATTCTTAGTTAAGCTAAGTGGTCAGAGAAAAAAAAACAAAAAAACCCAAAAAAACAACTTATACCTACGGTGAGTTTAATATTGCTCAAAACTCCCTTCACTTACCTTGCTTAATAAAACATGGAAAAAAAAAATTATTGATATCTGGCAGATAAGCTGAAGGATGCAACCTAAAATAATTCATAGTCCATTCTGTGTGTGTTAAAAATTAAGTACACAGTAAATTAATCATTTAAAACCAGACAGGATTCTTGGTGCAGGAAAATTCCCGAGGATTTTAGCACCAACTCCAAGAAATCCAAGGTTTCACTTCGTATTACCAACATGCAGCACACACTGCTGAGGGCAGGGAAAATTCTGGAAACAGAGCTGCAGCTGAATCCCATTGCTCATGAATTTGCAGTAGGAATAAGGAAGTTGGGAGTTTCCAGGCCGAGGCTGGAGCAGGGAATGCTGTGCCTTGTTTCGATGGCAGTGAGGTTAGTGATTGTGGAATTATGGAGACAATCAGCTAACTGCACTGCCTGCAAACCAAGAACTTCTCCTGGAGTCACGGAGTGCAAACCTGGAACGAAGGAAAAGACTTCCAGCAATTATAGGCACATTCTCCATCTCCTCAAACTCCCTTAAAATTATAAGGAATTGGTAATAATGGAAAAGATTGGTCATATCACTCTTATTCTGCTAAATTCCAAATATTTCTATTTCTATTTCTATTTCTATTTCTATTTCTATTTCTATTTCTATTTCTATTTCATTTCCATTTCCATTTCCATTTCTATTTCTATTTCCATTTAATTTCTATTTCTATTTCTATTTCATTTCCATTTCTATTTCTATTTCCATTTAATTTCTATTTCTATTTCTATTTAATTTCTATTTCTATTTCATTTCTATTTCTATTTCATTTCTATTTCATTTCTATTTCTATTTCTATTTCTATTTCTATTTCTATTTCTATTTCATTTCTATTTCTATTTCTATTTCTATTTCTATTTCTATTTCTTTATATTTATATTTATATTTATATTTACACCTATATTTATATTTGCAACTATATTTATATGTTTATTCATATTCACATTCATATTCATATTCACATACATGTATAGTTTAAATATATTAATGTATAACATTTATATCTATATTTAGTATTTACACCACATTTTAGGAATTGTTACTTATAAAAACTGCAGTGAACACAACACAAAGACCGTTTCAAGAGTGCAAAGACAAAGCAATGAAACACTAAAATATAAATTATTATGCAGCACCCACAATGGGAAAATAAGGAACAGCTTGGCATGGAGTCCTTGCTGCATCCAGAGGTGGGAGAGCAAATCCAGCTAAAAATTTGGGCAAATTTGGGCAAATTTCCATGGAAATATCATCGTGCCTGGTTTGCAGCATCTCAGGTGTTTGTGTTGTCCCTGTTCCCTGCTTGGCTCCGTGTCCTGTGCCGTGGATTTTGTGCCATTTCCATGTGGAATTTCCCAGAACAAAATACAGTCGGGATGGTGGAATTTCACCATTTCCCTGAATTCCAGATTTTTTTTTTCCCCCCTGAAAAAAAAAAAAAAAAAAATGACAGGAGCACAGATCGTGCTGTCAGTCAGGTGTCAGAATGCTCCAATTTTTACACTCATTTGAGGCAGCTAGAAAAAAAAAGAATTACCAGATCTGCTCTGAGTGTGTGTCAGGAGTTCTCATCAATTACATCTCGTGTCTGATGGATGTGCATGCAATTAATAAAGTGATAAAGCTCTTTTATGTAGATTATCAGGCTAAAACAGGAATGAGACACAATCTGTGAGCTTGCAGGGAGAAGTTTTCCTGCAAATGAAACCATTTTTTCCAGTTTCCCTGCATGTGGGAAATGGATTTGTAGAGAGTTCTCAGGGCCTGACAGGAGGCCCACACCGTATGCAAACTATATATAAGTAAATATATAAATTTATATAAAAATTTAATTTATATATAATTTTATATATATATAATTCTATATAAAAATTTAAATAAAAATAAATATAGAAATTTATATATATTATATAAATAAATAAATAAATAAATAAAATATATATAAAATATAAATAAATAAATAAATAAATAAACTGACTTAGAAATGCCAGGGGATAAGACAGATATTGTTGAGAGAGAAATAGAGGTAGGAAAAAAGTTTCAAAAGATGGCCTTACAAATAAAACTAGATACTTCAGAGAAATAGAACTATAATAAATACGTTGTAGTAAGACCCACAAAGAGTTTTAGATATTAACTTTAAAGCATCTACAGCATAGTGTGACAAAAAGCCAATAAACCAAAATCCACCTACAGTGTTTTGCAATTAAGAAATAGTTAACTGCTAATTGTGATAGCGTGAATTACAACATCTGTATTATCTCACCCTTCTCATAAAACTAAAAATAGAATAAAAATTTTTAAAGCACCTCTCTGAATCAAGGAAAAAAAAATATTATCCAACAGCTCCACAAACACCTTAAAGAATTCAGCACTTCCCCTGGAGCAGCTTACCTTGGAACAATCCCGAAAAGGACAGAGTTGGGATGAAAATGATTTAATGGGAAGGGAAAAACGGGTGGATTCTTTCCTGTCCCCTTCCCCAGGAGCCTTTCCCTGATAGAACTCCTCTGGGCTGTTCCCACCTTTTCCCCTGGGATGTTCCCATCTTTTCCCCTGGGATGTTCCCATATTTTCTCCTGGGCTGTTCCCATCTTTTCCTCTGGGTCTTTTCCTCTGGGCTGTTCCCACCTTTTCCCCTGGCCTGTTCCCATCTTTTCTCCTGGGCTGTTCCCACCTTTTCCTCTGGGATGATCTCACCTTTTCTCCTGGGGTGCTCCCATCTTTTCTCCTGGGTTGTTCCCACCTTTTCCTCTGGGATGATCTCACCTTTTCCCCTGGGGTGCTCCCATCTTTTCCCCTGGGGCTCCTGGCTCCGAGTGTCCCCAGGGCAGCCCCTGCCTGGGAGCTTTGTGTACTCCTGTCACCATGGCCACCCTGCCAGGGGGACCTGGGGACAGAGCAGGTGGCCCCAGCCGTGGGAGCTTTGTTGCAAGAGAGGTTTCCATGGGCAAAGTCAACATGGGAAACACACCCGGAGTTTGGAATTTCCACCCAAACGGCCGCAGGGGAGGGCGAGCCCTGGTGGCAGGGCCAGCTCGTGTCCCTGGGGCTCCAGCCTGGTGTAATTCCCACCAGGAAGCCCCAGAAGAGCTCAGAGGGGTGTCCTGTGCTGTGCCACCTCCTGCTCCTCTCCCCCTGGTGTTTTTGGGGTGCCCAGCCGTTGCTCTTTGATCTGTTCAGCTCTGAAAATCACGGCACGCAAACAGAGGAAGCAAACCCAGAACGTTTAAAAGAGTTATGGCAACAGCTCTTAGACTCCATAAAATAAACCCAGGTAGCTTTGCAGTCTTTCCTTTGTTATTTAATTTTAGAACATCCAGGATTGACACCACTGGCATTTTTTTGGTTTATTCTATTACTTAAATCACGAAATCTTAAATAAAATTCTAGCAATATGGAGTACTCAAACCCTTGCTATTTTTGTGGTGGTGATCAGAATCAGCTTCTGGTTCACTCCAGTCCACAATAATTCTTTTTACAGAGACTGCATGGCTTAAGCACGGGTGTGTAAGTTTGTAACCTCCAGGTATGAGGTTTCTTCTGACTTAGTGGCCCATGGAGTTGGTGCTTCTGAATGTGACCAGGACAGAGAGCAAACAAATGCAAGCTGCCTTTCCCTCAGGAGATGGTCACCGAGGATGCTTTTCCCCATGGGAATCACTCAGGCTTCCTGATTTTTATAGCAATATCTGCAAACTGCAGCTGCTTACCTGGAGGAGCTGCCTGCCTTCCATCACCCACAAAAACCAAATGGCTTGCAGAGGGGAGATTGCCACTGGCAAGCTGCACTTGGCTTCTTTATTTCCATTTGAATCCTTTAAAACAGGGAAACTGCAAAAAAAAAAAGTCCTGCAGGGGTGGCTCCTGCCAGAGTGTGCTTAGGGGAGCTGTGTTTGCTCTTGGTTTGGGCTCAGTTACTACAGAAACTGTCCCTGGGTCTGTCCCTGCCTGGCTCAAGCCTAGGCTTGCCTGCTGACCCAGGGGACAGCTCATTTAATCTGGCTAAGAATGCTCCTGCCCAGCTGGGGGCCTGGTTTCAGTCCCACTCAAGGCTGTGGACACATTTCCCTGCTTTCAGCGAGCTCTGGATCGGTCCCGTGGATATCCAGGCGCTGGTTTTTAGTGGTTTGGCTTTTTTTTTTTCTGTTCCTACTAAGGATTAAAACACCATCATGTTACAAAAGGCACAAACATCTCATTTACCTCCTGCCTCCTCTCAGTCAGAACACTGGCTGTCCATCCTGGGTTTGGCTAAACCTGCTGGGATGAGAGCAGCTCCTATTTGGAGGCAGCTGGGGATGAGTGGGAGCACAATTTGTTGGCTGCTGTTTCACGATCTCTCTCTCTCTCCTTGGCATGGGCTGTGCCAGTTTTGGTTCAGGCATTTTCTTCCTCAGCAGTTATTACCCAAACAGGGCACCCAGGGCTGTGTTTCCGTCCAGTCAGTGACATCTGACAGCTCTGGGAAGGGTTCGAGCCTGATTAATGTCCCTAATTAATGAGCCAGTTTTCCTTGTCACTGGAGTGGGGTGTGGTATTTTTATTTTTTGAACAGAGAGCGACGTGATTCTCTCTCTTCGGATTTTTCTTGGGAAGTTGTGAGACGTAGGGAGAATGTTTAGAGAAAGAAGAAAATAATTTTTATTAGTTGTTTTTGTTGTTTGGTGTATGTAGAATGTGTTCTGGAGATTGTTTACTGAAGAGTGATTTGTTAATTGGACAGTGGTGATGGTTGTTTAGATTGATTAATTAATTAGTCTGGAGACAGTCACGGGTTTTTCTGTTGTATCTTTTTAGTAAGACATAGTTCTAGTATAGTATAGTATTAATGTAATATAATTTAACTTAACAAAAGCAATTTATTCGACCTTCTGCGACATAGAGTCGGAACACCAGTCAGTTATTCCCCCTTCAAAAGTCCCTGCTTTGATAATGGGGTGCCACCATCACCCCCTGCTCTTCTGCTTTCTGTGACACTAACAGGAAAAAACGCTTGAGCTCCTGCATGGCATCAAAACCACCGAGTTTAAAACCACAGCTGGAATAATCACCCAGCTGCGTGAATTGCTGAGGGCTTTGCCTGAATTTCCCCGTGTTTGCTGTTGCAAATGTGTGGAATTGTCATCCTCCAAGCGATGCCACCTGGTGCACGGCTGGTTTCTCAGGTGAGGGCTTTGTTTGCTGCTCACCTGCAGTTTCTGTGCTGGCTATGGCAACGAGGAACCCAACAGAAGGAGGTGGAGGAGGGGTCCTGGTGGAACCCTGGAATTTTAGACTTTCTGTGCTGAAAGGACATCGATTTTGGACATCTCCACGGCCACTGCATTTGACCTGAGGCCGTGGAGAAAGCTTCCAAAACTGATTGGCAGCACTGGGATTGTGGGTGTGGAGCTTGGTGAGGAGTGTGTGACATCACAGGGTGGGAAATTTAGAGTTTAACACCCAAATACAGGCTCCAGGCTCCCCTCTGCTGTCCCTCGTGCATTCCAGCCCTTTTGTCACAGAATTTCCCCGCTCTCAGGGCCTGCCTGGGCTTGCTGGATTAAGCAGGAGATGCCTCAAAAGCCCTTCCTGTGTCTCTGTGTGACCCCTGGCATTTGGGACAGGACGGTCCCTGGAGAATTCCTGGGGCTGAAACGTGGCAGGGTCGGGAATGATGAGCAAACAGTGCACTCCCCACCGTGCCTGCTGCTGTTCTGCAGTGGGAATGCTGCTTTGGCATTTGAATGAAAGGAAATCAAAGCTGAGAGGAAGAGGTCGTGGCTTTTATTAGGTTACAATCTGATATTGAGGAAAAATGATGTGAAAGCAAAGAAATCAGACTGAAAATCCAGACTTTGGCCAGAAAGACAAAATCATCCCCACAGGAATCCCAATCTGTGTGTCTGGGATTGTCTAGGAAACCCAGAGTGGACTAAATTTACCGAGAAGAGCTTAAAAAATTATAATTATGTGCATTACTCATCATTTTAAAGTGGCAAATCTTGCTCTTTGACATCTCCCTGGACACCAATTTTGTCAGCTCAGTTAAAAACCCACAGATCTGTGGTGGCTGCCCTGAGGTTTTTTGTAACACCTTCTCCTGCAGTTCAGCCACACCGCAGCAAAATCAATGTGATCAAAACTTTATAGTCACTTGAGAACTTTTATTTTGTTTTTTTTTTTTGTTGTTGTTGTTGTTGTTGTTGTTGTTGTTGTTGTTTTTTTTTGGTTTTTTTTTTTGACATGGAAACCAATTTTTGAGAACATAGAAAAACTGCTGTGGCTGCAGTGTTTGCAAGGGAATCCACTCAGTTAAAATGACCTTTTTAAAGGAAGTTTAATCTCCAGAATAAAACTCAGCCCTCAGGCATGAAGAGCCAGCTTGGCTGCCCAAGAATGCTCCAGAGCTAATTCTGGATGCAGACAGAGTCAGAACCTTCACAGACTGCACAGACAGAGGCCAGAAAATGTTGTGTGGAAATTCTTCCCAGCAGCAGTTTCCTGTTGTCCTCCAGCATTCCCCAAAAAGCAGAGCAGGCTGGCCCTGCCCTCTTTTCTCCACGGAAAAGGAAGGAATGACTCAGGGAACAAAATCCTTGTGTCTCATCCCAGCAGCACATAATGGGCTCACAACACCGGGGGTTCCATGTCTGAGCAAAAGCAATCCTGGAAGCTTTTTCTGAGGATCCCTTCTCTGTCTCAGACTCTGGTTTCTGTCTCTTTTGGCTGCTGATGGAAAGGGAAAGGTCCCCACGGGCTGAGGAGGTGTTTTGGTCAGTCAGACAAAGGAAGAGAAGGAATATGGGGCTGGTTTGTGCTTTATTACTCATTCCTTAAAAGCAGAATTTCTCCTGAAAGCCTTGCTTTTTATTTATTTTTTTTTTTCTGTGTGATGCAGACAGAAATTAAAGAGCGAGGAAGGAGCTGTGTGAGGGGAGAGAAGTGAAATCCAGAAATAGCCAGAATTTTGTGGTCTGGGGACACAATTTGTGCCTTCAGGCTCTGAATTTCTCATCCCCTGCCTGGCATCACCTCAGGCTGAGATGTGAGCACGGGGACTGAGGGGCTGCACCATCCCCAGCCCCTTTAGGAGCCACTTTTGAACACTCAGCTCTTTTCCCTCTGCAGTTCCTGGGGTCTCACACTGGACACACAACTTCCTGAGGCAGCAAAAGGGGAAAAAAAAAAAAAAAAAAGGAACAATCAGCTGTTCTCTGTGCCAAACATTTGAGGAACTGAGACATTTTCTGTGTTTTAAATGCTTGAAAAACGATATAAATCTGTGCTGATAATGTGAATCAGGAAGATCAGTTGTGTGATAAATCCAGAATCAAGCGGTTTTCTAAATAAGGAAAGCCAAATGTGAAGGTTTCACGTGGAAAAATAACAGAAAAAAATAGAAAAAGGAGAAAAAAGGAAGCAGGAAAGGGAAAAAAATAGAAGCAGTCCAGCACCGTTCTAATTATTAATTGATAAGCCTGGTGCTGTTTCTTGTGGTGAATATTAAATATTCCACAGGGATTTATGGGGTAGAGTGATGGGCACAACAGAATTCAGGAGAGAATCAATGAAATCACCCTAAAAGGAGGAGCTGATGTAGGAATGAAGCCAAGGAGATTGGGAATATCTCTGGAGCAGCTTGTTAATCGGTCCAACACACACCTGCAGCTCCTGCACACCTGAATATTCTTACATTCCTCAGCTCCACATGATTCCTGTTCCATAAAAAGCCTGACCAAATTCTGCCAGGGAAAGAGGGAGGGAGCCTTTGGGTGTTGGGGTTTCTCCTGTGTGAATGGTGCAGGGCCTGGAGGTGTTTTAGCTGTTTTCTTGGTGCCTCTTTAAGCTGTTTGTGAAGTTAATCTCAAGTTTTTACTCTCTCTGCTGTGAAAAGGTGATTTTTTTTGGTCTTTTTTTTACATGAAAAGCTCTATATTTGTGAGGTCTGTTGCTTGCACTGTGTGTGACAAATAAGAACCATGATGTTTTAAGCTCTTTTTTTAAAATATTCTCTCTTAACTTGCTTAGTGCAGGTGCATTCTAGTAATGCATTAGGCTGGTTTTAATATCCCAAACTAAATTTAATCTGCTGTTTGGCAGTCAGGCTTACCCAGGCTCTTTCTATCCTGGCTTGTGCAGCTTTTGCAGCATCAGTTCTTGGAACCTGACAGTGCCTTAATGTTATTAAATCTCTCTGCTGTGGTGTTCCCTCCCTGCTCCAGCACCTCCTGCACTGCACTTTAAGATGAAAGATGAAATTGCTGCCACGGTTTTTTTCATCACGAAGCTGGTGAAGAGGGAAGACAGGCTGAGCAAGCACAAAGTGGAGAAGTTTGCAGCGAAGCTGACCACGGTCCTGTTTGAAAAGTACAAAAACCACTGGTACCTGGACAACCCATCCCGAGGCCAGGCCTTCAGGTGAGAGGGGGCTCAGCACAAGAGCCTGGAGCCTTGGGCTGGCATTCAAGAGGCAATTCCTGGAGGCCTTAAAGTGAAATAAATAATGCAAAGGGAACCGCCAGGATACCCCTGAAGCTTGAAGGAAGAATTATTAATTGGTGAAAGTTACTTTTTTTTTTTTTTTAACCTGTAAATATGTGATTAGAGGTGGAAAACTGAGGTGGAAATATTTTTTTTTAACTGTAATTGTGGGATTAGAGAACTGAGGTGGAATTTTTTTTGGTTTTTTTTTTGTTTTTTTTACCTGTAAATGTATGATTAAAAACCTGAGGTGGAAATCTTTTTTTTCTTTTTTTTACCTGTAAATGTATGATTAAAAACCTGAGGTGGAAATCTTTTTTTTTTTTTACCTGTAGATGTGTGATTAGAAAACTGAGGTGCAAGTTATTTTTTTAAACCTGTAAATGTGTGATTAGAGAACTGAGGTGGAAATCTGAAGTGTCTCAAGTAGCCCCTGACTCCCAGGATGCAGAATTCAAGTGGCCTTAAAGTGACTTTTGGGATGGTTTTGTTTTAAACACTTAAACCAGTGACTTGCCTCATCAGCTATTGATGAGAGCAAAAATCAAAGTCCTGTTGGAGCTGATAAATCAGCTTGTGAGGCTGAATGGCTGCCTGGGGCTCGGGGTGAGAACCTGCAGCCGCAGCTTGGGAGTGCTGAGAGAGCGAGCAGAGATCTCGGGCGTGCCCTGCGGGAGCAGAGGCTGCAAAGCTGCAGTGAGAGCCCAGCCCCAGGTGCACTCTGCTGTCCCCCAGGTGCATCAGGATCAACAAACACCAGGCACGGGATCCCCTGCTGGAGCAGGCTTGTGTGGAGAGCGACGTGGACTTCAGCCTGCTGGGCCTGCCCAAGGAGATGACGCTGTGGGTGGATCCCTTCCAGGTGTGCTGCAGGTGAGCTCGTGGGGATGCCTCGGGAACAGAGCTGAAGGAATAAATGGGAAATGGAGTAGAATAAGTGACATAAAATATGGAGTAGAATAAGTGACATAAAATATGGAGTAGAATAAGTGACATAAAATATGGAGTAGAATAAGTAAGTGACATAAAATATGGAGTAGAATAAGTAAGTGACATAAAATAGGGAGTAGAATAAGTGACATAAAATAGGGAGTAGAATAAGTGACATAAAATAGGGAGTAGAATAAGTGACATAAAATAGGGAGTAGACTAAATAAATTAAATAATGAAAGAATTCCGTCAGCCAGAGCTAAAGGAGTAAAGCAGGGGTTTGTTAAAAGGCTTTTAAAGGACACACCTCGGGCTGTACAAGAGCCCAGCTGTGGCTCCACCCAAGATGGACCCCAGGTCACGAGTTTTGACACTTTTATAAGTTCTGGTCCGTTTCCATATTGGGTTAATTGTCAATTCCAGCTCCAGGTGATGCAGCCCCATCCTCCCAGTTTGCTCCCCTCCATTCCCTGCTGTTTGCACTTTTGGGGCTGAAGCTGCAGCGGTGTCCTTGGTTCTGGGGCTGGAGAAAGGATTGTTCTGTGTGCCCGAGCTGTGAGGAGAACTTGCTGACACTTTACATGGAGTTCAGAGTTATAAACGCAGTACAGAACGTGGAAAACACGAAAGCTCAAACTGAAGGCATTGCTGGGGGCTGACAAACACCAAGTGCTGGGTGTTCCATCAGCCTAAACCTGCTCCCAGCATTAAGTCCTGAGGGTCTGGTCCCTTTTGGTGTGACTGGCTCCTGCCAGAGCAGCAGCACCCACCCGCAGCCATTGCAGGTACGGCGAGAGGAGCCGGCCCTTCACCGTGGCACGCTTTGATGGGGAGGAGAACCCCGAGCTGCCCCAGCAGATCAGCCTTGCCGTGGGCAGGGCAGCCCTGGACTATCACTCCAGCACCTCCTCGGATGAGGAGAGCTTCAGCAGGGAGCCCAGAGCCATCCCCACCGTCAGCAACCCCAACAGCATCTACCAGGTGAGCTCTGGGGGAGCTCCTGGCCCTGAAATCCCTCCAGAGGGGTTCTGGCAGGTGAGGGTCAGGCTCTTCTCCCAGTGCCAGACCCCCAGAGAGGGGAGGAAACAGCCCTGAGCTGCTCCAGGGCAGGCTGAGGTTTGATTTCTCCCCTGGCAGGGTTTTCCAGCCCTGGCACGTGGTGGCACCGTCCCATAAAAAGTCTGGTTTTAAATGTCAAACTTGCCCAAGCTTTGTGGAACAAAGTTTAGGAACCTCGGGGCTGTTCCTTGCTACCGAACTCTCGTTGTCCCACTCGGTGTGTTTAACTGTGGAGAGCTGAGTTGTCCCCCCTGGATGGTGACCAGCCCTGATGGAGTCACCATCCCTGGAGGGGTTTAAAAGTTGTGGCCCTTGGGGACACGGCTTAGGGCACGGCTGGGAAGTCCTTGAAAGGCTTTTCCCAAGCTCAGCGGTGCCGTGGGAGGAGGCAGCAGGGGTGGCTCAGCTTCCTGGGGAAGGAGCGGGGTGGAACTGGGATGGCCTGACCGTGCTGGGGAAGGAGGGGCAGCATTTTAACATGGTTTTTTTGGTTTTTTTTCCCCTTTTTGCTCCTCAGTTTGGTGACTTCTGCAAGGCTCCCCCCCAGCCCTGGTGGCAGTACCTGCACAGGAAGCCCCACGTGCCCGAGGGCTCCCACTTTGGCCAGCACAGGGGCTGCAGGAGCTACAAGCCCACGGCCACCTTCGCTGGCCCACGAGTGGACAGGTACCACTGGATCAACACCAAGAGGTAGAGCCAGGGCTCCTCTGCGACTGTGGAGCCCTGCTCTTGTGAGGGGGTGAAGGCTGGCACTGCAAAACCTCATAAAAACAGCACGTCCTGTCCAATCCCTGTCTCTGACTCTGCATTTGTGAATATTTTTTTTTTTGGGGGGGGGTGGGGTTTGTCCGGGATTTTAAATGTTTTTAATAGATGTTAACATAAGATTGAAGATGTAATGTGAGACTCTTCTTGT
This sequence comes from Vidua macroura, assembly GCF_024509145.1. Taxonomy (NCBI): domain Eukaryota; kingdom Metazoa; phylum Chordata; class Aves; order Passeriformes; family Viduidae; genus Vidua; species Vidua macroura. Next base: position 1,943,860 of record NC_071592.1, read on the forward strand.
GAGTTAAAAAGGAAATGCATAAATCAATAAATCTGCTAATGTTTTTTTTAATCAAAGCCAGCTGCTGGTGGTGCCTTGAAAGGTGTTCAGGAGCTTTTTGGTGGAAACACCAGCAGGTGAAGGAAGGAGGAAGGTAAAAACACCCCCAAGCTGCTTTGAAAAACACTTTGTTACTTCTGGCAAAGGTGTCAGCAGCCAAGACCTAAAGAGCACCAGCAGAAATGTCTGGGGTATTTTGTGACTCACAAAAATATTTAAATTCTGCTGTGCCCCCATGAGTTTTGTACTGATGGGGGGGGGGAAAAAGAGTTTTGAGTGACTTTGCTCTTCCCTCACTTGCTTTTTATCTACACTGAAGGCTGGGCTGAGGTTTCACTGGTTGGGAAATATTGAGTGTTTCATGTTTTTGGGGTTTGGCCCTGGAATTTGGGAGGAGGAGAGCCGGATTCCCCAGGTTTAAGAGCAGGAATGGTTTTGGACAGCGCATTCCTGCGTGGGTGGTAGCACAGAGCTGAAATAAGGCGACTTCAGAAGTTGCTTCAATGGTGGGAAATATTAATTTCTTGCACTTTAAGTGTAATTAAACAGATATAATTAACCCAAGTAACTGTATCTGCAGTTTTTGCTGTGTCATAAAATCAGAAAACTGCAGCTCTCAGCTGCAGAGGCCTCAGAACACCTCGTGGAGTGATGCATTAGTTTAGAGAATAATTTATTTCACGCTAGGAGTTGAGTGGTTCTATTTTCTGCTCCTGTTCCTGGAAACTTGGACTCTGGGCTTTTGCAGCAATATTTCTTCTCAGCACTTGGATGTGGCCAGAAATGTCATTTCTGTCTTGCCACTTCCATTCCTGCACTGCTTTCCCTCCTGATTTAAGGAGCCCCTGGGCTGGAATTAAAGCAGAAACAGAGGATTTACTTTGGATTGAAGCCTAATGCCCAGTGCAGAGGAGCAGGAGCCAAACCACCGAGTTCTGAGCATCACAACTTTCTGCCCTGGGCTATTTCCTCTTCTAATGCATTTATTTGTTTTACCAAACTCTCCTTCTCCAAGCTGGTTATTTCCAGGTAATAAGAGAGCAGATCTTCATTGCCTTCACTGCTTAAAAACTGCTCTTCATCCTCTAGAATCTGCACCAGCTCCTCAGTTAATGCGTCCACTTTATCCTCCAGCTCTGAAGGGGAAAAGGAGCTCGCAGTTTCCTCCTCAAGGCTAAAAAACAGGGAAAAGTTTAAATTGAGACAGAAGAAATGCCCGTATTAAAACTTTATCTTCACAGGAGCAAGCCAGAAAGACAAATTGCACTGTATGAGGCAGTGAAATAATGAGTTTAAATAGAAAATAATAGAAAATTATGCTCACTGTGCCTTCTGTCCAAGGCTGTCCCTTCCACTGCTGCTCAGGAGGTGAAGGAAATTCTGTTTTTTCTTCATCAGCCACTTCTTGTGTGATTCTGCTGCAAGAACAGTAGAATTTATTTAGATTAATTAATTATTGCAAAAAAATACTGCTTTTCTTTTTGTCCAAGAGGTAACACTGCACTACAGTTGGATAAAACACTGCATTTCTCATCTTTATTTTAATCTTTTTCAAAGCAAAAACGACTCAGTGTTGATGCACTGTGAATTATTATAAAGATAATGAAGGCAATGTGCAAAAATTGGCTTTTCTTAGAGAAACTTCTCATAATCAAGGTCTGGAAATGTGGCATTACAGCTGGTCAGCAGCAAATTCAGGTGATTTGGGTGCTGACTCTTTCTCCTTGACTGGTGGGGAGAATAAATCAGGTGTTTGTGCAGCAAAATTTGATCATAATCAAGGATGAAGCAGAAATCTTCCAGTCACACCCAATTCTGGCTGGTTTCTGAGAAGAAAAAAAGGTAAAATTTACTTTTCTCCAGCCTTTGGCTGTGTCCCAGCCCAGCTGCTGCTGCGTGACTTCGGAGCTCGTCGTTCACCTCCTGCAGGAGGCCGAGGAGCAAAGAGGAGCTTTTCCCCCGGAATCCAAACCCTGTGGAAGGAAATGCAGAAATGTGGTGCTGGAAATGCAGAAATGTGGTGCTGGAAATGCAGAAATGTGGTGCTGGAAATGCAGAAATGTGGTGCTGGAAATGCAGAAATGTGGTGCTGGAAATGCAGGTGAAGCCAGTGGGAAAAATTGATGTTTGACTCCAGTTCAGGAGGCTGAATGATTTCTTTATTATAACCATGCTATAATACATTAATTTACTGTTTAAAGGAGATACTAAAACTACAAACCTACTTGTTCTAACTACCAAATCTAACTCACAACTCGTGACCCTCTCTGAGAGTCCAGCCACAGGGGGGTTGGGTTGGATTGGATTGGGTTGGGTCGGGTCAGGTTGGATTGGGTTGGATTGGGTTGGATTGGGTTGGGTTGGATTGGGTTGGATTGGGTTGGATTGGATTGGATTGGGTTGGATTGGATTGGGTTGGGTTGGATTGGATTGGGTTGGGTTGGGTTGGATTGGGTTGGGTTGGATTGGGTTGGATTGGATTGGATTGGATTGGATTGGCCACCAGGCTCAAACAATCCTCACCAGAATCCAACCAAGCAATCACCCCAGGTAAACAATTCTCCAAACACATTCCACACGGGAAAAACAAGGAGCAGAAATAGAAATTGTTTTCTCTTTCTTCCCTCTGTGCTCCTCTAGGAAAAAATCCTAGAGAGACAAGAATGTGCCTGCCACAATGTTGTTTCCTTCAACAATTTCTCCACTTCTCACGGTGTTTTTTTTTAAGCAAACATTTCTCCCAAGGTGAGTTTCATAGGTGAGGTGAAACAGAGGAGGGAAAAGAAAGAAAATCCAAATTCTTTCAGTTTTTTTACCATGCTGAGGGTTCAGCAGGGTGATCCTGGATGCCATCAGGTGCTCTGCCTGCTTCAGCACCTTGATACCTGACAGAGGAAGAAAATTCCAGGCGTTATCTGGTGTAATTCCAGAGGGGTTTGTGCCCATTCCTTTTTCCAGGAGCTAATTTTGACTCTCCTTCCCAGCACCCAGGCCTCAGTTTAAAAACAAACTGTTAGGATTAAGAGCTGTAATTTATTTATTTAACACATAAATGTATGGAATAAATTAAATTTTAATTATTTATTAAAGAAATTTATTAAATTAAGTTTTAATTTATTAAATACATGTAATAAACAAATATTAATAAATGTATTTAATTACTTTTTGTTAAATAAATAAACCCTGTTGGTTTCAGGCACAGACACACTGTCCAACATCAATGACAGACATTGGCACGTTATTGTAACCACGGCACACGGAGTTTTTGGTATAAAATGTGAACACTGCCCTGAGGGCAGACAGAATGCCATGGCCGAGCTGCTGGACAGAGCTCAGCAGGGCAGAGAGAGAATGTTCTAGAGAAGGGAAATGAACACCCTTGAGAAGCCAACCCTGGGCATTCAGACTCCCTTGGCTGCGGGGCTGGGAAATGAGGAATTTTACACTTTTGGGGTCACCCTGACATGCAGGCCCTGCAGGTGATGCTCCGTGCCCAGAGGGATCCCAGCTCGGGGCTCACCCGCGGTCAGGAACTCCTGGAGCTGCTCCCCTGGCCCGCACTGTGGCCCTGGCAGTGCCCCCTGGCACTGGGGGCTGCGCTGGGGTGGGGGTTCCCTCTCCTGCTGCAGCTCCCCGCTCTTATCTCCTCCCGAGCTCCCGCTCAGCTTCAGCCAGTGCAGCTGGAAATCCTCTGCCGGGGAAGATTTCCTCTGGGGGCAATCCTTCCTCAAACTCTGCAAGGAGAGGGAGGGATGAAAGTGCTGGGAAAAGCTGGGGAAGTTCTCAGGGTGAGTTCTCTGTGCTGGGTAAGGCAGGGCCAGAGCACCAGAGCACCTCACAATCAGTAATAAAAAAAATAAATCCTGCTTTTAAAAGCTTTTCTTCTCCCTATCCCTTTCCAGTTTTTTTCAAGTATGCCTTGCAGCCATTTTCTTCATATAAATATTATTTATATATATATGATATAGTATAATATATATTACCTATAATATATTCTATATAATACAAAGTAATATATAGAATACAATATGTAATATATCTTATAGATATAGATCATTTTATAGATATAGATCATCTTCTAGATAGAGATCATCTTATAGATATATAATCTTATAGATAGATATGATTTATGTCATATAAATATATGTTATTTATACCTTATATACATTTGATATATGATTTATATCCTATATTCATCTTATATACATCTATTATATATATCTTATATGAATCTTATATACATCTTATATACAATATATATTTTTTATCTACATCTTATAGATATATATATATCTTATATCTACATCTTATATATTATATATATATTATCTTCATTCATATATTCACATTTAAATGTGAATTTTATCATTCAGGACAGCTGCAGTCATGGTCTTATTAACATGATACCTTTAATTTTATGTCTTATGCATATTCAGTTAAAAATCATTTGGGATTTGCTCTTTTCTAACCTGAAATGGATCAAAGCTACTGGAAATATTCTCAGTTTTTTTCTTTTCCAGAAATTGCTTCAGCTCTTCCTTCAGCTCTCTCATTTTCTCCTCTCTGAATTTTTTCACTACTTTGGTTGTGACGTTTGCATCTTCCACAAACTGTAAATGGGGAAAAAAAAAAAAAACCAAAAAAAAGGTCCAAACCCAAAAATCCTGGTATTGTTTTGGGAATTTTGATACTTGGAGAAGAAATTCCTTTGCACAGCAAGAACAGCAACTATTTATTATTTTCTGAATAAGAGTACAAAGTAATATATTTTGAATTTTACCTTCTCCTGCCTGCAGCATTTTAAGCTTCTGATCATTTCCTTGAAGTGGGTTTCTCTCAGCTCTAAGAACCTTCCAGCCTGTAGAAATTCCAGCACTAAAAATAAATATTCAGTGTCGTCCTTCAGGAGCTGCAGAACGTCCCTGCTCTCATCATCCAGTGCTGAATCCTGGAAGGGAAATTGGGCGTGTGAAATCTCCAAATCTCATCTGGTTAATTTAATTTTACACAATGTGTCGACGGCAGGTGTGAGAGCCGGAGTTGTGAAAATATAAAATTTTAAAAAAAAAAAAATTGGTACAAAATCTTGCAGTTGTTTATTTTTTTCTTTATTTTTTTTTCTTTATTTTTTTGCTGTTTATAAACACCCAAATAACAAACCCACAAGTGCTGAAAATAAATTGAACATTCTCAAAGGAGCCTTAAATAAATTTATGTTAAAAGTGGCTGTGCAGTGTCTGATTTGTAATAGGAAATCCCTGTATGGTTCCCATCCTTTTTGGCATTAAAAAATAAGATAATAATTTATTTTAATTTGGAGTTAACTTCGTTTCTAGAAGCCCTTCCCTAAACAGACACAATTCCTGAGAGTTGGTAAAGATTCGCAGCAACGCGCTCCAGGTTCTAAACCAAACTTAGAGAATTTTAACCAAAAAAAAAAAAAAAAAAGGAGAGAATTTTAAATTAAAAAAAAAAAAAGAATTAAAAGAACAGAATTTTAAACAAAAAAAAAAGGGAGAATTTAACAAAAGAGGAGAGAATTTTAAACCAACAAAAGAGAGAATTTAAAAAAAAAGAAAAAAAAAGATAATTTTAAACAGAAAAAGAGAGAGAATTTTAAACAAACCAAAAAAGGGGAGAATTTTAAACCAAAAAAAAGAGAGATTTTAAACAAAAGTAAGGGAGGATTTTAAAGCAAAAAAAAAGGGGGGAGAATTTTAAAGCAAAAAAGGGGAGAATTTTAAAGCAAAAAAAGAGATTTTGAACAAAAAAAAGGGAGGATTTTAAACAAAAAAAAAAAGGAGAATTAAAAGAAGAGAATTTAAAATAAACAAGGAGAATTTTAAAAAAGAGAATTTAAAATAAACAAGGAGAATTTTAAATAAAAAAGGAGAATTTTAAATAAAGAGAATTTTAAATAAAAAAAAGTGAATTTAAAGTTAAAATGGAGAATTTCAAAGAAAAAAAGGAGAATTTTAAATAAAGAGAATTCAAAATATAAAAAAAAGAGAATTTAAAGTTAAAAAAGGAAAATTTAAAATAAAAAAAAAATTAAAATTAAAAAAAGGAGAATTTAAAAAAAAGAGAATTTAAAGTTAAAAAAAGGGAGAATTTAAAATTAAAAAAAGAGAATTTAAAGTTAAAAAAAGGGAGAATTTAAAATAAAAAAAAAGAGAATTTAAAGTTAAAAAAAGGAGAATTTAAAATAAAAAAAAGGGAATTTAAAGTTAAAAAAGGAGAATTAAAAAAAAAAAGAGAGAATTTAAAGTTAAAAAAAGGAGAATTTAAAGTTAAAAAAAGGAGAATTTAAAATTAAAAAAGGGAATTTAAAGTTAAAAAAGGAGAATTTAACATAAAAAAAGGGAATTTAAAGTTTATAAAAGGAGAATTTAAAATAAAAAAAGGGAATTTAAAGTTAAAAAAAAAAGGAGAATTTAAAATAAAAAAAAGAGAATTTAAAGTTAAAAAAGGAGAATTTTAAATAAGAGACTCTTTAAACAAAAAGGAGCATTTCTCTCGCACCACGAGGTGTCCCAGGCCTGTGCCCTCCCTTCGGGCGCGCAGGGCGGTGCCGCGGAGGCGCTGGCAGTCCTGGAGCGAAGTCACCGCGCGCCGCAGGTGGCTCTGGGCGAGCAGGGCGTAGGCCAGCAGGTCCCCACACGGCTGTCCCCGCGTCCCCTGCAGCACCTCCCCTTCTCTGGCCTTGAGCTGGGGAGAAAACCAAGAGTTCCAGGCGCGAGGAAGGGCGGGAGCGCTGCGGTTTTGAAATGAGCAATGCGGAGGGGATGAAAATAATGGAATCCGTCAACGTCCAAAAAGACTCTTCAATGTTTGCCCTGACAGCACAAGGCAAAAATTGAAACTTCCAAAAAGACTCCATCAACATCCAAAAAGACTCTTCCAGTTTTGCCCTGACAGCACAAGGCAAAAATTGAAACTTCCAAAAAAACTCCGTCAACGTCCAAAAAGACTCTTCAATGTTTGCCCTGACAGCACAAGGCAAAAATTGAAACTCCCAAAAAAACTCTGTCAATATCCAAAAAGACTCTTCCAGTTTTGCCTTGTGCTGTCAAGGTAAAAATTGAAACTTCCAAAAAGACTCCATCAACGTCCAAAAGACTCTTCAATTTTTTGCCTTGACAGCGCAAGGCAAAAACTAAAATTCCCAAAAAAACTCCGTCAACGTCCAAAAAGACTCTTCCAGTTTTGCCCTGACAGCACAAGGCAAAAATTGAAACTCCCAAAAAAACTCCATCAACGTCCAAAAAGACTCTTCAATTCTTTGCCTTGTGCTGTCAAGGCAAAAATTGAAACTTCCAAAAAAGACTCCGTCAACGTCCAAAAAGACTCTTCCAGTTTTGCCTGACAGCACAAGGCAAAATAATTAAATTTAATCATTAAATTTAAATCATTGGGAATCCCATCAAATATCCCTGAAATAGCAAAGCCGGGGGTTTTCCTGACCTCCGCACCCTCTGTGTGGCTGTTAAAAAATGGCAATCCTGGTGTTTCGTCCTCTTTTTCTGCCTCGGTCAGGGTTGGGATTGATGGTGTTTTGTGTTTGGGCTCAAATGTTTATTAGATATAAATAACAGATAAATAATACAGATATTTTTATCTTTACCCCAGTCTCACAGCTGTAAGTTCTACAGCATTTCACTCACAAGCTCCAGAATGGCCCCGTCTCTCTCTCCACGAGGTCTTTTAAGGAAAAACTATGCAATTAACAAATGACATCTAAATTATTTTTACTTTTAACCCAATAACCAACCACCCGTGCTCTGCAATGTGGACTTTTTTATCCAATTACACAAAACCACCCAAACCCATGGAGGAGGAGGAGAAGGAGAAGAAGGAAGAAGAGGAGAAGAAGAAGGAGATGGAGAAAAGAAGAAAGAGAAGGAGGAGGAGGAGGAGAAGAAAGAGAAGGAGAAGAAGAAGAAAGAGAAGAAGGAGGAGGAGAAGAAAGAGAAGAAGAAGGAGGAGGAGGAGAAGAAAGAAGAAGGAAAAGAAGAAGAAAGAGAGGAAGGAGGAGGAGGAGGAGAAGAAAGAGAAGAAGAAAGAGGAGGAAGAGGAGAAGAAAGAGAAGAAGAAGGAGGAGGAGGAGAAGAAAGAAGAAGGAGGAGGAGGAGAAGAAGAAAGAGAAGAAGGAGGAGGAGAAGAAAGAGAAGAAGGAGGAGGAGGAGAAGAAAGAGAAGAAGAAAGAGGAGGAGGAGGAGAAGAAGAAGAAAGAGAAGAAGAAGGAGGAGAAGAAAGAGGAGGAGGAGGAGAAGAAGAAGAAAGAGAAGGAGGAGAAGAAGGAGATGGAGAAGAAGAAGGACCAGCCTCTGTCCTACACCCTCCTTCTTGCTTTACATACATTACTACATTCTAAACCCTTAAACTCCGCGTTTCCCACCCTGTGACATCACACACTTCTCTCCAAACTCCCCCCCCACAATCCAGTCCCACCATTCCATCTTGGAAGCTTCTCCACGGCCCCAGGTCAGTGCCGTGTTCTCCTGGGGGCAGTGCCTGCCAGCACAGAAAGGCTGGAATTCCCAGCACCCAGGGCTCCCCCAGTACCTTCTCCTCTGTCAGGGTTTGAAGCTCCAGCCTGAACTGTGCCTGCATTTTTCTCAGCTCAGCCTCTGCCTCTGCATTTAACCCCTTCAGCAGATCCCCCTCCTGATGGTGCTTCTGGAGGAAATCCACGGCTCTGGCTGCTTGCTGCTGCTCCCTGCTCTCAGCCACCTCCCGGGCCACTTCTTCAGCTGGATTCTGGCACCTGAAGCTGCTCAGGATCCTGCTCACACCTTCTGGGCAAGCCGCAGCCTGGAGCAGATGAGCAGAGTGAGAAAATGTTTTGTTTTGGGTTTTTGGGTTTTTTTTCGGGTTTGTTTTTTTTTTTTTTTTTAATAAAAGTAACCTGTTTTTTCTAGCGCCGGGGTTAGAAGAGTGGGGTTCTGCACAGGAGGTTGCTGTAGATTTTTGGTCAGGGTGAGAGGATTTTTTTTTTTGTTAAGGTCAGGATTAAATCGGGAGGCAGGAAAATCACAAAATGCCTCTACCTGGAGGTGGCTGTAGAGATCCAGGACTCTGTAGAGACATTTCTGTCTCAGAGCTTCCAGCTTTACAATCTTCATCCCTGAGACGTGCAGCATCCGAGTCACAGAGCCCGGGCAATGCTCAACTTCCCAGCGGTGTTTCTGTCAAACACATTTCAAAAAGTGGGATTTTCTGCACCAACGAAGAGCTCTGTGCTCAGCAGGAGCAGAGAAGTCCAATTCCCTGGAACATCTGAATTTGTGGAATATTTAAGGTGCTGTGGTAACCATGGAATGGCCAAAGCCACCCACAAAACCACCCAGAAAATGACAAAACCAGCCAGACAAAAGTGACAAAAACACCCAGAAAATGCCTCAAACTCACCTGCTGCTCGCTGAGGTCACAGTCTGGGCTTTGCCAGCTCAGCAGGCAGAAGGACAACTGCTGGGGAAGTTCTTCCAGGAAATGTTGGGGCTGTTTGGGCACTGCCAGCTCTGGGTTGAGGTTGGAACGTTTCACTTCATCCAGGTGTCTCTGGAGCAGGGCTTGTCCAGCCCGGCTGTGGCGTTCTGAGAGCTCTTCCAGGAGTGAATCCAGGGTGGCAGCCCTGCTGTGCAGCCCCTGCAAGGATGGACATCCCATCTGCATGGTCAGGAGCAGCAGCGGAGGGAGAGCTGAGCCCCACTCTGAGCCTGAGGTGTAAAGCACTCAGCCAGAAATTAAAAATCCCTGTTCGTTTAGACGCCAGCAGTGGGATTTTAGAAATCCTTGTTCAGTTAAGTGCCAGCAGTGGGATGGATTTTAAAAATCCTTGGTTTTTGAAGTGCCATTTAAAAAATTCTTGGTTTTTTAAGTGCCATTTAAAAAAATCCTTGTTCATTTAAATGCCATCAGTGGGATTTTAAAATCCTAGTTCATTTAAGTGACATCAGTGGGATTTTAAAATCCTAGTTCATTTAAATGCCATCAGTGGGATTTTAAAAATCCTTGTTCGTTTAAATGCCATCAGTGGGGTTTTTAAAATCCTTGTTCATTTAAGTGCCATCAGTGGGATGGATTTTAAATATCCTTTTTTTTTTAAGTGCCATTTAAAAAATCCTTTTTCATTTAAATGCCATCAGTGGGATTTTAAAAATCCTTGTTCGTTTAAGTGCCATCAGTGGGATGGATTTTAAAAATACTTTTTTTTTTTTTTTTTAAGTGTTATTTAAAAAATCCTTGTTCGTTTAAATACCAGCAGTGGGGTTTTTAAAATCCTAGTTAATTTAAGTGACATCAGTGGGATTTTAAAATCCTAGTTCATTTAAATGCCATCAGTGGGATGGATTTTAAAAATACTTTTTTTTTTTTAAGTGCCATTTAAAAAATCCTTGTTCATTTAGGTGCCCTCAGTGGGCTTGAATACCCAAAAGTTACTGAAAATGAGGCCACTGCTTCTTGTGCCTTGGCACTGAGAGAGGAAAACTGAATTAAGTTCTGTTTTGCTTTCCCGTAATCAGGGTTTTTTTTTTCCTCCTTCTCTGATAAACTACTTCTGGCTTCAACTTTTGTGAATTGAAAAATTCTGTTTTCAGTGGGAAAACTGAAAGGAATGGGGGTAGGAAGGGGAAAACTTCCTTCTCCTGTGTGAGGTGTGAGGCGCCACGATGCCAACCTTGGGCGACTGATAGAAGGAGCAGACGGTGCCCATCTCCTGTGCCAGCAGGGACATTTCCAGCTGTGCCCGCTCCCAGCTGTGCTTCTCCCAGAGGAACCTGCAGCCAGATGTGCACGAGCAGCCTGGAGTCACCTCTGCTTTTCCAAACTCACCGCCCTCCCCCGCACAACGCCAGGGATCTCCTTTTGAGCCACCCAAAGAGAAACTTCCTGAGGGGGGAAAAAACTTGCAGAAAACGTATTTTTTAATGCCCCAAAAAAGCAGGGAGTGACAAGGGTTTCTCACCTTGTCTGCATTTCCTGCTGCAGGTGGGTGATCCTTCCTGCAGGTGAGGGCAGCAGGGCAGGGGATGTCGTGGAAGCTGGAGTGGTTTCCTGATTTTCTTCACTTTTTAATGCCTCTGTGTGAGCAGCAGAGGCCTTTAAAGTGCTCCTTGAGGAGTAGCCTGGACAAGAAAATGAAACATAAACTTTAAGAGATTTAGAGATTTTAGAGGAGCTAAGATTTTAGTTAGAGATAAGCCTTACTAGAGTTAATTAAAATAAAGGGATTCTGTAAGTAGGCCTTGAAGTTATGAGTTAGTAGCTAACCAATAATTGATTGCTTGTCAACACAATGTTTCGTTAGCTGGGTTTGAAATGGAGAATATAGAAACTGACAAACAGCTTTTAGGAACATGAGACAATTGTGGGCCTCCTCTGTTCTGAAACCAATTGAAGACAAGGAATGGGAGTTCTACCAAGGTTCATTTGTCATATTTGCACTGAAAAGGTAGAAAGGTCAGAATGAGGAAGACTTCATTTACTTCCTCATTTTGGGACCCCTCCCCATGAAAGGGACCACCGACCCATTTCAAGGAACAAACTGCGCATGCTTAATAGCTTTGGGAATGATTAGCATACGAAATGAGGAATGGGATGTACCAGAATGATGAATATGTATTTGTGTTTTGGGTATTCAATTCTGGTGTGGATAAAAGGACTCTGCAATCATTGGAAAGGTGCAGTGTGCATTTGGGAGCTGTCCCGCACGCTGCCTGGCGCCGCAATGAACATACACGTTCTAACTTTAAACTGTCAGAGAGTTTTTGTCCGTCACAGCTGGATATTGGTGCTAGATCAATATCCATGTCTCTTTAATAAATCAAAAACAGGAGGGAAATATATATTCTGCAAGAAAGTAATTACTTTCCGAAATTTACCCAAACTTTGGTGAGGGCTGGCAAGGAAAACTGAGTCTTAGAGGTGATTTCAGGGCTCATCCCAACCTGGTGCAAATTTCCACCAATTTAATTAAGCTCAAAATTCCACCCAAGGAGATCTTCAACAAAATGAGACCAAAATCTGATTTGCAGCTGTCAGGTGGAGAATCTTGTGGATTTAAAGCTGAAATAATATCAGAATAAAATAAGGGCAAGTGGCAGTGCCTTTCTCTTCTCTCTTACCTGGGCTCTCAGGTGATAAATCGTTTTTTCTGTTTTCCTCCAGCAGCTGAAGCACAGCCTGGAGCAGTGGGATCAGTTTTTGTGGGATGAACTCGCGTGGATCACTTGAGGCTTCAGGGATGCCATAAAACCCGGGGCTCTGAGACTTTCCAGAGCGCCCTGGGGACCCGGGGAAAGGCACCTGGAACAGCACAGAGCCTCTTTGATCTCTGTCAAAAATGTCATTTGATCAAATCAAACCTCCTGGCTTCCGCTGCTCTAAAATTTAAATTATGGATTAATAACAGATTGTCCCCGACTCAATAAATGCTGCAGCAACGTAAAATGCTGCCTTTTCCTGTGGTTATTGTCCCAGACTCTCAGATTTTTTCCACACCCTCCAAGTTAATAAAAATATTGCAAATATGATTTGAATATTGCCTTATATTTAAAGTCTTTCTCAAGTGAGGTTTTTTGTTATTTTGCTCTGGTCCCTTGCAGTTTTTGGGTGTCACCTCTTGTTTATGGACAAATTAATTCTTTTGCAGCCTGTAAAATATTAAATATCTGCTGCGCTAAAAGTGACATTTTACATGGCTGTGCCTCAAATTTCTAGAAGAGAATTCAATGTATTATTCCGTGTACAAATTCAATTTATTATTCCGTGTACAAATTCAATTTGTTATTCCGTGTATAAATTCAATTTATTATTCCATGTATAAATTCGATTTGTTATTCCATGTATAAATTCAATTTGTAATTCCATGTAAAAATGTGATTTGTTATTCCATGTGTAAATGCAATTTACGATTCCGTGTACAAATTCAATTTATTATTCCATGTGTAAATTCAGTTTATTATTCCGTGTACAAATTCAATTTGTTATTCCATGTATAAATTCAGTTTATTATTCCATGTATAAGTGCAATTTGTAATTCCATGTATAAATGCAATTTGTTATTCCATGTATAAATGTGATTTGTTGTTCCATGTATAAATGCAATTTATGATTCCGTGTACAAATTCAATTTGTTATTCCATGTATAAATTCAGTTTATTATTCCATGTATATATGCAATTTGTAATTCCATGTGTAAATCCAATTTATTATTCCATGTATCAATTCCATTTGTTATTTCAGGTATCAATTCTTCATTCCACGTACAAATTTCCTTTATTCCAGTTATAACTCTTGCTGAGCTGAGCTCTACCTGCTGTTCTGCCACCTCATCCTCCTCCCCCTTTCCTGGGGTGCTCAGAGCCTTCAGCCAAAGGTTTTTCAGCAAGGAGATTTCATTCATTACCCTGTGATACAGAACTTTTACCTGAGGTCCAAAATAAAAAGAAAAGAAAGAAAAATTAATAAAGAACTAAAATAAAAAGCTGATATTAGGAGTGAAGGGATAATTTGGAGCTGGTGAAATTTCCCTTTATGCACTAAAACCCAAACTGGGGACAATTTTTGATGTAAACACATCGATGCCAGCATGGCTCAGGTTGGGGAATGATGATTTTTTTTCCCCCCACATTATTTATATTTTATTATTTATAATTAAATTGATATTTATTTATTTTTTATTTATCTGTTAAATGCTCGCTGTGATCCAGCTCCCTCTGCTGTCTTTAAAACCTCACCTGGCGTTATCAGAGTGCCACAAGTGGACTCAGATTTGGGCTCTCCTATGGATTTCAGCAGCAAAAATGATATATTTACTATAAAATTAAAGCAACATCCTCATCTAGTCATTTATTCATCTCTCCTCAGTTTAAACTGCAGCTCTCCAGTGTAGAAAATCCACATTATTTTCATTTTACAGATGAAAAGTTGAAGCTGGAAGCTGAAGTCCCTTTCCAAAAATTGTCAGTTCAGTACCAAGAGAAAAAATTCTAAGAAAATCAAAATTTTTACCTTAAGAGTCCTCTTCTTAACTTAAAACTCCTCTCCCCACTTTTAGAAAATACTTAATAAAATGAGGACATATTTATTTATCATGTCCTAAACAGATGAAAATTGAAATAAAGCATCCGCCTCATAGTCAAGGGTTGATGAAACAACGGGAACAGACAAAATTTACTCAGTTTTAGGCTTTTCTGCATGAAAAGCAGCAGCAGAAAAATTAATTCTTGCTGAATAATTTTATTATTATTGAAAATAACGATTTTTACCTCTTCTTTGAAGTGGCCCAGGGTGGTGGTGACAGACTGGGACTGCCTCAGCAGCAGCTCGAAGAAAACCTTGGTGTTAAAAGATTCGAGGTCGATTTGTTCCTCGGGCTCCCAGGGGTCCCCTCTCGGCAGGAAACGGGCTGGAAACAGGAATTTTCATTTCCTAATTTCATTCATTTTTATAAATTTTATTTCTTTTCTTTCTATTTTATCTCTTTCAGGCCGGTTCTCAACGCAAATGCCTGCGACTCCCACGACTGAGCAGCCTGAACGCGGAATTTGGGCTCCATTCTGCGCAGAACCCCCAGGGTTTTTGGGGTTTTTGGGGTTTTTTTGGGGGGTTTTTGGGGTTTTTTGTTTTTTTTTTTTTGGGTTTTGGGGTTTTTTGCTGCCTGACCTGTCCCAGGAGCGCTGCAGGAGCGCCCAGCCTGGTGCCGCAGCGAGGGGTGAGGTTTTTCCATGGAAAAAACAGCAGGAATTTTGGAGGAATATCTGTCCAGGTTGTACTTGAGCTGCTGCCTCCGGAACGCGGGGCTGGGGCTGCCCCTCTGTGTCCAGCCCAGGCCCTGGCACAGGAGCTGCAAAGTTCAAAAGAAAATTCCCAAAATCCTCAAATAAATTAAAAAAAAAAAAAAAAATCACAAAATCCAAAATAAAATTCACAAAATCCAAAATAAAGGGGAGGCAGCCAGCAGCAGCAGAAGTGCAGAGATGATATATAATATGACATATAATAATGTATATATAGATAATATATATATTATATATATTATATACTTTATTTTATAAATTATATATAATATTCCTTTAAAAATTAGGAATTATATATTATATATAATATATATCATATAATGCTTATATAATATATATGTAATATATATGATAATATAAATTATATAGAATATATCATATATAGATATATGTTGAGTAATTTATTATATATTATATATTATTATATAAATTATAGAATATTCCTTTAAAAATTAGGAATTAAATCTAATATATTATATATATAGTATATTATAATACATTATATTACATTATATTGTATTATATTACGTTACGTTACATTATGTTATGTTATGTTATGTTATATTATATATATCCTGTATGTATATAATATTTTTATTTTATATATATAATATATAATATATAATACATAATATATATACTATTATATAAATGATACATAATATTCTTTAAAAATTTAGGAATGGACAAATGGTGATTCCATTGTATAAAATGGTATCATAATCTCTAAAAATTCAGGATAATTTTACTTACTGCCCACGCCAGGGCGGCAGCCAGCAGCACCAGAAGCACAGAGATTATATATAATATTATAGATAATATTCTTTTAAAATTAGGAATGGACAAATGCTGATTCTATTGATATATATATATTGATGTTGATATATATATGATATATAATATATATATATATGATATATATGATATATAATCATATATCATATATATAATATATCACATATATTATATACATGATGTATATTTTTTAATATAAATGATTTATAATATTCTTTTAAAACTAGGAATGGACAAATGGTGATTCTATTGTATAAAATGGTATCATAATCTCTAAAAATTCAGGATAATTTTACTTACTGCCCACGCCAGGGCGGCGGCCAGCAGCACCAGAAGCGCAGAGATTATATATAATATTATATATAATATTCTTTTAAAATTAGGAATGGACAAACGGTGATTCCATTGTGTGAAATGCTATCATATTCCCTATAAAATTCAGGATAATTTTACTTACTGCCCACGCCAGGGCGGCGGCCAGCAGCAGCAGAAGCGCCGAGGTGCCCGCGGCGATCGCTGCCCAGTCAGGGCTGAGCTGCAGCTCCCTTTTCCTGCCGATTCCCACCTGGACAGCAAATCTGGGCACGCTGGGCAGGAAGGGCCCGTCCTCATGGCACTGTGCCCCCGCTGGCATCACCCTCAGGTACTGCAGCACGACACAACCGCGTGCCTTTCATTACTGAAACTCATCTTTTGCGCTTACGCGCTCAGATTTGCAGGGATTTGCCCCGTTTTCCCCTATAAAAGATGCTCGCTGTTGTTTTTGCAGCTCCCAAACTTTTACCTGGAGCACGAAATGCTTTTCCAAGAAGGAAATTATAAATAAAAAAGGAGGATTAAGGTTTCGTGCTTCCCCCGCTGAGCTACTGCACAACAACACAACTTCATATTTCTAGTTATTTAAATTCGTTTTGTTTTGCACTTACATGGTCAAATTTCCAGGAATTGCCCCGTTTTTCCCTATAAAAAGATGCTCGCTGTTGTTTTTGCAGCTCCCAAACTTTCACCTGGAGCACGAAATGCTTTTCCAAGAAGGAAATTATAAATAAAAAAGGTACAAACCTAAAAAGCCAGTTACGGTTTTGTGTCCCTCTGCTGAGGTACTGCATGAGAGCACAATTTCATATTTGAAATTATTTAAATTCATTTTTTTGCACTTACGCAGTTGAATTTCCAGGGATTGCCCCGTTTTCCCCTATAAAAAGGTGCTCGCTGTTGTTTTTGCAGCTCCCAAACTTTCACCTGGAGCACGAAATGCTTTTCCAAGAAGGAAATTATAAATAAAAAAGGAGGATTAAGGTTTCGTGCTTCCCCCGCTGAGCTACTGCACGACAACACAACTTCATATTTCTAGTTATTTAAATTCATTTTGTTTTGCACTTACATGGTCAAATTTCCAGGAATTGCCCCGTTTTTCCCTATAAAAAGGTGCTCACTGTTGTTTTTGTAGCTCCCAAACTTTCACCTGGAGCATGAAATGCTTTTCCAAGAAGGAAATTATAAATAAAAAAAGGAGGATTAAGGTTTCGTGCTTCCCCCGCTGAGGTCCTGCACGACA
Source organism: Vidua macroura (assembly GCF_024509145.1). Taxonomy (NCBI): domain Eukaryota; kingdom Metazoa; phylum Chordata; class Aves; order Passeriformes; family Viduidae; genus Vidua; species Vidua macroura. Next base: position 1,961,056 of record NC_071592.1, read on the forward strand.
GCACAATATCATATTTGGAATTATTTAAATTTATTTTTTTGCACTTACACAGTCAAATTTGCAGGAATTGCCCCGTTTTTCCCTATAGAAAGATGTTCACTGTTGTTTTTGCAGCTTCCCACACTTCCAAATTTTTACCTGGAGCACAAAATTCTTCTCCAAGAGGGAAATTATAAATAAAAAAAGAAGGATTTTCTGGGTACAAACCCAAAAAGCCAGTTAGGGTTTTGTTTCCCCCTGGTGAGGTCCTGCACGATAAAACAATTTCATATTTGTAGTTATTTAAATTCTTTTTCTTTTTTTTGTTGCACTTATATGGTCAAATTTCCAGGAATTGTCCCATTTTTCCCTATAGAAAGATGCTCACTGTTATATTTGCAGCTTCCCACACTTCCAAATTTTCACCTGGAGCACAAAATTCTTCTGCAAGAGGGCAATTATAAATAAAAAAAGAAGGATTTTCTGGGTACAAACCATTCTCTTGTGCTTGTTGCTGCTCAGCTGGAGCACGTAAGTGCCGGGGGCCTGGAACTGGAAAAGGAACAGGAGGAATTTTGAGGAATTTCTGGAAATTTCCTTGATTTCCTCCCTGAGGCTCCGGAAATCTCCCCAGTCAAATTCAGCGTTTGTGTTGTACAGGTTGTTTCTAGGAGGGAAAATATTGAAAATTTCTTGTCGTCGCTCGTTTTGTTTTAATTTATTTTTTTTTTTGTTTATAATTTATTTTTCCTTCTAGGCTCATAAATGGGTGGGGATTTCTAAATTCAGAGTTGTTGCCCAGCACAGCAGTGAATTAAGGAGCATCACTGGGATTTCAGGCTCCACTGTTTCCTCACCCAGCTTTGTTTTGGGATGATCCAGCCACCTCTTCCCCCCAAAAAAAACCACATCAATTACCCCAAAGGAGCAGGAATTTTAATTTACCTGCTCAAAAATAGTTCTAGGACAGAAACAGCATTGCCAAGACATCAGGAGCAGTAAGCAGAGACTTAATTTTGCCTGGTTTTAATAAGCAAATGTGAATTTCATGATGATTTAAATGTTTCCTGCTGTGCACAGCCCTCTCTGTGAAAAATACACGGAATTATGTCTAATAATGAGAATTTTCCTGTTCCTAGTCATGTTTCCTTTCAATCCTGTGTTGGAAAAAGGTGAGGAATTTCTCGTGGCTGATGTGAGATGGCATGAGCGGAGTTCTTGTGCGGTTTTGATTGCACTTACACATCATAAAGCGGGAAATGCTCCCCGGAGATGATGAACACGAGGGTGACGTTGCCGCTGATGCAGGCGATGGGGTTGAGGATGCCAAAAAAATGGGGTTGGGATGTGGAATTCGGGGGGCTCAGGGTTTGTTCCCGGGGATCCCCGCACTGCCCAGGGCCAGGGCGATCTGTGAGGGCACAGGGCAGCCTCAGCACACAGAAATCCCTTTTTTTTTTTCTATTCATCAATGCGTTCATAAATGAATGAAAGGTCTGAAAGTGATCACGGGAATATATAAAGAAAAAGATACAAATAGGTATTTTGTAAAATGTAAAAAATGTACAAGTTTAAAATAGGTATATTTCTAAATATTTTAAGATTTATATTAAAAATATATGTGTGTATAACTATATATAAAAATATATGTAGTTATATATATAACTACATATAAATATAGATTATATATAATATATATTAAATACATAATATATATAATATATTATATATATTAAATATAATATATATTAAATATAACTATATATATACATATAACTAAATATAACCATATAAATACATATAACTATATAAATACATATAAATACATAAATACATGTAATACAAATATTAATTTTTTTAAATATAAAAAAATAAAATGTAAAAATATATATTTACAACTATTTTAAAATATATATAAAATAAATATTTATACATAATTATTTCTAAAAATATAATTATGTATATATACCTATAACTATATATAGAACTATAATTATAAAACTATAGTTATATAAGTAACTATAATTGTATAACCATATTTTTATTATAACTATATAAATATATATAGATAAATAAATATTATAGAAATATTATATAAATATAAATATAATATAATATAAATATAAATATAAATATAAATATAAATATAAATATAAATATAAATATAAATATAAATATAAATATAAATGTAAATGTAAATATAAATATATTATATTGTATGAAATATATATTTATATAGATAAGTATATATAAGTATATAGATAAGTATATATATAAATAATATATATAAATATATAAATATATATATATAAATAAAATATATAGAAAATATATATATTAAAAATATATATAAAATTTTAATTTTCACAATTAGGATCTCTGTCAGGACAGTGTGAAAGGAGAAAAAGAGAATTCCAGAACAATCCCAGCTCTGCCCAAGGGAGCAGCATGGATACATTGAATTCTCCTTATTTTGGCCTTTTCTGAGGGAATTACCTGGAGTTCCCCAGGGCAGGGGAGGGGCTGTGTGCACGTGGAGAAATGTGAAAATTCATTTGGAAATCTTTTTATTGAATACGAATTCAGGAGCTTTGCAGAACTCACCTGGGGGACTCGTTTGCTGCAGTGCTGAAGCCTCATTCAGCACCACGAGGTCGTGAATTAATTGAGGGTCAGGATTATAAACCCCTAAAAATCCTTTCCCTGGTGGTAGAAAAAAAGATTAATTAATAGTGGTACAAAATAGAGTGGTACAAAAAAAAATTAAAATCAATAATTTCTTGTTTTCACGATGAATTTTGCTCTGAATTTTGCTTTTCCTTCCAGAATATCTGCTCAGCAAAGCCCCCAAACTCTAAACCCAAATGGGATTATTTTTAGCACATTCTTCTCATTCTAGGGCGATTTTTAAAATTAAATTTAATTTTTTTTTTTGTTTCAATTAAAACCTTTAGGGGTTTTTTTTTTGATCCAGCAGCTTGGCTGAAGTCAATGAACCTGCACAGGGGCAAACGAGTTTTTCCTGACGCTGGGATTAAATTTTCTGCCTGAGCAAATTGTGCTTTTTGGCCTGGATCTGGAATTCTGAGGGAAATTTATTTTTTTTTCTTTTTTTAGCTCCTTCGCATTTTACTTGGTAAAATTCAAATTGGTAAAATATATACATTAAAAAAGAAATACATTTAAAAAAATAGAAAGAAATGCATTAAAATCTCAATCGCAAGAAAAAAATCGGTGCAGGTCGAGGAGCTGAGAAGGGATTCCAGCTCTGTTTATTGTCATTTAGGAAGGAAACCCCTGAATATTTTTCCTGTACTGCTGAAAATACACAAATTTCCATTGGAAATACACAATTTTCCATTGTAAATGCACAATTTTCCATTGGAAACACACAAATTTTCTTTAGAAATACACAAATTTCCTTTGGAAATACACACATTTCCTTTGGAAATGCACAATTTTGCTTTAGAAATGCACAAATTTCCTTTGAAATTCACAAATTTACTTTAGAAATACACAAATTTCCCTTAGTAATATATGAATTTCCATTGGAAATAGACAATTTTCCTTTAGAAATACACAAATCCCCTTTGGAAATACACACATTTCCTTTGGAAATACACAAATCTCCTTTGGAAATACACAGATTTCCTTTAGAAAAACAAATTTCCTTTAGAAATACACAAATTTCCATTGGAAATACACAAATTTCCTTCAGAAATACACAAATTTCCTTTAGAAATACACAAATTTCCCTTAGTAATACACAATTTTCCTTTGGAAATGCACAATTTTCCTTTAGAAATTCACAAATTTCCATGGGAAATACACAAATTTCCTTCAGAAATACACAAATTACCTTTAGAAATACACAATTTTCCTTTAGAAATTCACAATTTTCCTTTGGAAATTCACAATTTTCCTTTAGAAAGACACAAATCTCAAATGAATGTTCTGGGACTGAGCACACAATTGTGTGTGGAGTGCCAAATTTACCTTTTTCTCAGGATATAAACCTGAGATCTCCCATTATTTGTGTTTTAAACCCCATGGAAAGGCTTTTTGTGTGCAAACCCCATTAAAAACCCCGATAATTCCTTTTTCTCACCGCTCATCTCCACGAGGTGTGCTGGATGGCTTTGTTGTCCTGCAGCACAAACATCTTCCAAAGAGAAATTTGGTCTTGGTAGAACTTTCCTTAAGTTTTCTAAGAAAACAGCAGTCTAAAAGAAAAAAAAAAATAATTCAGGTTTTTTTCTTTTTTCTTTTTTAACCTTAATTTTTTTTTCATGGTTGCAACAGAATTAAAAAGTACTTTATGTGTGCGATAGGAAAACGTTCAGGGATTTTTTTTTGTTTTGTTTTGGGTTTTTTTGGTTTTTTTTTGTGGTTTTTTTTTTGTTTTGTTTTGTTGTTCTTGGTTTTTTGTGGGTTTTTTTGTGGGTTTTTTTTGTTTTGTTTTGGGTTTTTTTGGGTTATTTTGGGTTTTTTTTTTGGGTTTTTTTTTTTTTTTTTTGCATAGACTTTTCTGAGCAAAAAAAAAAAAAAGAATGAGGGGCAGGGTCTGATGGAAGCAGGGAGATGCTGGAAATCAGAATTTTTGTCACCTTGCTGCCATTGCCGTGGGTGATGAAAAGCTGAGGTTTTCTCTCTGCACAGGTGAGCTGCAGGGTGGATTTTTGCTGCCTCCTGCACTGGGAATTGCACACCCTCTCCAGGCTCTCCGAGTGGCAAATGCAGAGCCCAAGGGATTTGTCATAGCCCTGGAAATCCCTGGGGGCAGCACAGACCTTTGGGGATTTAACAGGAAAAAAAAAAAAAAATTAAAAAAACATAATACCTTGTGTGTTCCTAAAGCTGGAAAAAGAGGTAAAACCTCCTCAGAAAACACAAATAACCCTGGAGCACCATTCTGGGTGTGCCCTGTGAAGGAGAGCTTGGGAATTTTAGTTTTTTTGGGGTATTTTCTGCCTGGTTTTGGGGATTTATAAAAAGGAAAATTTAAAAAAAACTTAATACCTTGTGGGTTCCTAAAGCTGGAAAAAGAGGCAAAGCCTCCTCAGAAAACACAAATAAGCCTGGAGCACCATTCTGGGTGCGCCCTGTGAAGGAGAGCTTGGGAATTTTGCTTTTTCTTGGGGGGTGTTTTCTGCCTGGTTTTGGGATTTATAAAAAGGAAAATTTAAAAAAAACTTAATACCTTGTGGTTTCCTAAAGCTGGAAAAGAGGTAAAACCTCCTCAGAAAACACAAATAACACAAATAACCCTGGGGAACCACTCTGGGTGTGCTCTGTGAAGGAGAGCTTGGGAATTTTAGTTTTTTTGGGGTATTTTCTGCCTGGTTTGGTGATTTAAGAGAAATAAAAAATTTTAAAAGCCCCTTAACATCGTGTGGGTTGCTACAGGTGGAAAAGAGGCAAAACCTCCTGTGAAAACACAAATAACCTTTGAGTACCATTCTGGGTGCACCCTGTGAAGGAGAGCTTGGGAATTTTGCTTTTTTTGGGGTATTTTCTGCCTGGTTTGGGGATTTGACAGAAAAAAAATTAAAAAAACATAATGCCTTTTGTGTTCCTAAAGCTGGAAACAGAGGTAAAGCCTCCTGTGAAAACACAAATAACTTTTGAGTACCATTCTGGGTGCACCCTGTGAAGGGAGAGCTTGGGAATTTTGCTTTTTTTTGGGGTGTTTTCTGCCTGGTTTGGGGATTTGACAGAAAAAAAAATTGACTACCTTGTGGGAGCAGTAGCGAGCCCATCCTCTCTTGCCCAGGCACTGCCCCTCCTGGTTTCGGGAGGCCGAGTCCCGGCACGCGGGGTAGGTTTGGCTGACACATTTTCCATCCCTCCCAGAGCTCCTAAAACCGGGGGGGCAGACGCAGAGGGCGTCTCGGGGCTGGAAATTCAAACACAGCTTTTTTAGGAACCTGCGGGCGCTGTCCACACGCCACCCCAAACCTTCCAGTGAAGGGAGAGCACTGATGTCACCCCGAGAAATTCGGAATATTTGTAAATCTGGCATCCACACGCCACCCCAAACCTTCCAGTGAAGGGGGAGCACTGATGTCACCCCGAGAAATTCGGAATATTTGTAAATCTGGCATCCACACGCCACCCCAAACCTTCCAGTGGAGGGGGAGCACTGATGTCACCCCGAGAAATTCGGAATATTTGTAAATCTGGCATCCACACGCCACCCCAAACCTTCCAGTGAAGGGGGAGCACTGATGTCACCCCGAGAAATTCGGAATATTTGCAAATCTGCTGTCCACACGCCACCCCAAACCTTCCATACTTCCCCTAGTTCCAATATTTGTTTCCCCTATATTTCCTGGTTTCAATATTTGTTTCCCCTATATTTCCTGGTTTCAATATTTGAAAGATATAATTCAACTCTGAATATGTTTCATACATACAATATATGACATTTAATATATTATATATAAATGTATAAAACATATATATATATATATGTAATATATGAAATTGAATGTATTTCATATATACTGAATGGGGACCATTGATATCACCTCAAGAAATTCGGAATATTTGCAAATCTGCTGTCCACACGCCACCCCAAACCTTCCATACTTCCCCTAGTTTCAATATTTGTTTCCCCTATATTTCCTGGTTTCAATATTTGAAAGATATAATTCAACTCTGAATATGTTTCATATATACAATATATGACATTTAATATATTATATATAAATGTATAAAACATATATATATATATGTAATATATGAAATTGAATGTATTTCATATATACTGAATGGGGACCATTGATATCACCCCGAGAAATTCAGAATATTTGTAAATCTGGCATCCACACGCCACCCCAAACCTTCCATATTTCCCCTAGTTCCAATATTTGTTTCCCCTATATTTCCTGGTTTCAATATTTGTTTCCCCTATATTTCCTGGTTTCAATATTTGTTTCCCTGTATTTCCTGGTTTCAATATTTCTTTTCCCTATATTTCCTTGTTTCAATATTTTAAAGACATAATTCAACTCTGAATATGTTTCATATATGCAAAATATGAAATTTAATACATGAAATTTGATATCTTATATATAAATATATAAAACATAATATTTAATATATGTAATATATTAAATTGAATGTGTTTCATATATATTGAATGGGGACCATTGATATCACCCCGAGAAATTCAGAATATTTGTAAATCTGGCGTCCACACGCCACCCCAAACCTTCCATAGTTTCAATATTTGTTTCCCCTATATTTCCTAGTTTCAATATTTGAAAGATATAATTCAATTTTGAATATATTTCGCCTATACAATATATGAAATTGAATGTATTTCATATATATAATATATATATGAATATATATATTATATATATATATTATATATATATATATATATAATATATATTCATATAATATATATATATTATATATATATTATATATATATAATATATATATAATATATGAAATAGAATATATTTCATATATATTAAAGGGAGAGGATTGATGTCACCCTGAGAAATTCGGAATATTTGCAAATCTGCTGTCCACACGCCACCCCAAACCTTCCATACTTCCCCTAGTTCCAATATTTGTTTCCCCTATATTTCCTGGTTTCAATATTTCTTTTCCCTATATTTCCTTGTTTCAATATTTTAAAGACATAATTCAACTCTGAATATGTTTCATATATGCAAAATATGAAATTTAATACATGAAATTTAATATCTTATATATAAATATATAAAACATAATATTTAATATATGTAATATATTAAATTGAATGTGTTTCATATATATTGAATGGGGACCATTGATATCACCCCGAGAAATTCAGAATATTTGTAAATCTGGTGTGCACAAGCCACCCCAAACCTTCCATAGTATCAATATTTGTTTCCCTATATTTCCTAGTTTCAATATTTGAAAGATATGATTCAATTTTGAATATATTTCACCTATACAATATATGAAATTGAATGTATTGAATGTATTTCATATCTGTAATGTGTATGTTATGTATATAATTGTATTTCTGACTTGGAGTCTCTCACTGGTTTTGCGTTCAAGCCAGGACAACTCCATGATTGCAGCAGGCTGATCAATCACAATCAATACTTATTAAGAAACCCATTGCCCTTCCAGCCAGTCCAAAACAGCTTCACCCAATTCATCCTTCAAACCCAAACACCATCCAGTGTCCAATCAAAAAACCACCCTTTGGTCAACAAATCTCCATCATGCTGCCCTGATTTTTAAAAGTATTAAGTTTTCTTTTATAGTTCTTTTGAAAGTTTTAAAGTTCTCATAAAACTTCTTTAACCTTCTGATGATGTTTACATCTTTGGGAGTCAGAGCTCCTATACAATTTCATGTATAAATAGAATATTTTACATATTTCTCTGTAGGTGGAGAGAAATGATGGATTGATCTTCGGAGCAGTGTGGTTGGAGAGGTGGCAATTCCATCCTCCAATCCATGGTCACCTTTGGAGTTCTATAAACACCAGATGTTGGAATAAAACTGGGTCTTTTTCTCTTTTGAACTCACCAAACTTCTGTGTGCTCATTTCGTGTCCAATAGCGACGCCACGACACATTCCACGTGTGCGCAACACCAGGTGCAGCAAGTGGAGATAAGAATTGTTTCTCCTTCTTTCCTCCGACCTCAGAGCCTTCCCCAGGACAATGCCTGGGCAGGTTGTGCCTCTCCCTGTGGCCGGAGCGCTGGGCCACTGTCGCTACTGGACATGAAGTGAGCACACAGAAGTTTGGTGGGTTCAAAAGAGAAAAAGAGCTCATTTTATTTCTGACATCGCAATATATAGAATTTTAAAAGTGGCAGTGGATTGGAGGATGGAATTGCCACCTCTCCAACCACACTGGTCAAACCAACAGTTCATCCATTCTCTCCTCCCACAAAGAAAAATGCAAAACAATCATTATTTACGTGAACGTGCGTGAGAGCTCCAGTAGAAATACGCAAACATTATCAGAAGGCTGAAGAAGTTTTGTGAGAACTTTAAAACTTTCAAAAGAACTATGAAAGTTTTTGAAAATCAGGGCAACAAGAATTGTTTCTCATTCTTTCCTCCGACCTCAGAGCCTTCCCCAGGGCAATGCCCGGGCAGGCTGTGCCTCTCTCTGTGGCCGGAGCGCTGGGCCACTGTTGCTACTGGACATGAAGTGAGCACACAGAAGTTTGGTGGGTTCAAAAGAGAAAAAGAGCAGATTTTATTTCTGACATCGCAATATATAGAATTTTAAAAGTGGCAGTGGATTGGAGGATGGAATTGCCACCTCTCCAACCACACTGGTCAAACCAACAGTCCATCCATTCTCTCCTCCCACAAAGAAAAATGCAAAACAATCATTATTTACATGAACAGTGCGTGACAACTCCACTAGAAATACGCAAACATTATCAGAAGGCTGAAGAAGTTTTGTGAGAACTTTAAAACTTTCGAAAGAACTATGAAAGTTTTTGAAAATCAGGGCAACAAGAATTGTTTCTCCTTCTTTCCTCCGACCTCAGAGCCTTCCCCAGGGCACTGCCCGGGCAGGCTGTGCCTCTCCCTGTGGCCGGAGCGCTGGGGCACCGCGGCTCGCCCGTACCTGGAACACCTGGCCCGGCCCGAGGCACGCACAGGTGCGCTGTCCCTCCGCGGGCTGCGCCGCCCCGGAGCCGCAGGGCAAGCAGGAGCTTTGGCCAGCTCTGGGGTTGAAGGAGCCCGCGGGGCAGGGCAGGCAGGTGTGGGATGGCCCCGCTGCCCCTTCCGAGCGGAACATCCCCGGCGGGCACGGCACCGCCGTGCTGCTGCTCCCCCCGGGGCAGAAGAAGCCTGGAAGAGCAGAAAGGTCCGCTCAGTTTTGTGATCTCTGCAAAGCCGCTCGAGTGGATGCGTTGGCAGGTCAGGCGCTGCGGAGTGTTTATGTTGAAAATCAGATAAATGCATCCTGCTTCGGCCAAAGTATGCCCTGGTTTCGATGTTTGAAATATGTAATTTACTGCTGAATAGCTTTTGTAGGCATAATATGAATTATATAATCTGTAACTATTAATTATATAATATAAAATAGAAAAATATCTAATATAAAAAATAGAATGTGGAATATATGTATAATATATAAAATATATTAATTACATAATATATAGTTATAGAATAGATGATACATTAATGATATAATATATAATTATATAAAATATAATATACAATACATATAATATATAATATATATATTATATATACATTATATATAATAGATATAATGTATATATAATATATGTATATATACACATATATAATGTATCTATATAATATATAATATATAATATATATACATTATATATAATAGATATAATGTATCATATATAGTATATTAAAATATATATAATATATTTAATATATGTAATATGTGAAGTATAATATATTTCATATATATTAATAGATATATAACATATTTTATATATTGAATATTAAATATATTTCCAGTATTGAATATATTCAATAAAGAATATATTTCATGTAAATTCAATATTGAAATGTTGCAATAAAAATATATTAAACGTAAATAAACATATTAAACAATGTCATGTTGAAATAAAAATATATCAAACATAATTAAACATATTAAACAATATAATATTGAAATAAAAAGATATAAAACACAATTAAACATATTAAACAATGAAATTTTGAAAGAAAAATATATGTGATTAAACATATATAATAAAAACTGCTTGATATTGAGTATATTTCAATATTTTCAATATTAAAATTATTTAATATTTTCAATATTTTCAAATTTTCAATATTGAATTTATTTGAATATTTCAATACTGAAATTATTCAAGTATTTTCAATATAGAAATATTTTTATTTCAGTATGTTTGATTGCATGATGCAGAAGGGAACTCTCCTGCGATGCGATGGACAATGACAATATTTTATGACGACAAAACCCAGCGCCCTGCATTTGTTCTCCAAGCTTTTTTTACCTGTCGCAACACGAATTTCATCAAGCCCAGTCAATTATCTGAGAATTATCGCCGCAGAATTCAACCTGAGTGCATTTTCACTGCGGAATATGTGACTGGGAAGCAAATAATCTGATGAATGATGCGCGGTTACCTGCTGGGCAGGCTGGCAGGCTCTGTTCTCCTCCTTTGCAGTGAACCCCACCTGGGCACTCCTCATTTTCCAGCTGTGTTCCAGGCAAGGCTGCAAAAAGAGAGAAAAAGAAGAGGAAAAGGGCCATGGATTGATTTATTGCCCTGAGCAGCTTGAGCTGCCAAGTGGGCGAGTTCCCGGGGAGTGAGGAGAGCTTTCCTTCGCTGCTGAATATTTCATGGCAGGGAGAGTGAAAAGATTGGTGTGAAATATTTATGGGAGTTATCTGAGCCCCACGGGTCACCGAGCAGAGCTGGTCCCTGCCCAGGCCAGGAACATTCCTGTGGAACAGGGCCAGGGAAGGGCTGGTTTGGGATTGTAGGGTTTGCTCCTGTGCAAGATGGAGTTTCAGGGTCCCTGCAGCAACCCTGGGTTTGGAAAGTCCTCATTTACCCCATTTACCCCAGTCCACAAATCCTCATTTACCCATTTATCCCATTTACCCTATTTACCCCATTAACCTAATTTATCCCATTTACCCCATTTACCCCAGTCTACAAATCCTTATTTACCCATTTACCCCATTTGCCCCATTTACGTCAGTCCACAAATCCTCATTTACCCATTTACCCCATTTACTCATTTACCCCATTTGCCCCATTTACTGAATTTACCCCATTTACCCCATTTACCCCATTTACCCCATTTACCTTAGTCCACAAATCCTCATTTACTCCATTTACCCCATTTACTCCATTTGCCCCATTTACCTAATTTACCCCATTTACCCCATTTACCTCAGTCCACAAATCCTCATTTACCCCATTTACCTAATTTACCTACTTTACCACATTTGCCTCATTTACCCCATTTACCCCATTTACCCCATTTACTGAATTTACCCCATTTATCTCAGTCCACAAATCCTCATTTAGCCCATTCACCCCATTTACCTCATTTACCCCATTTACCTAATTTACCACATTTACCCCATTTACCCCATTTACCTAATTTACCTCATTTACCCCATTTACCCCATTTACCCCAGTCCACAAATCCTCATTTACCACCAGGGATCAGCAGTTCGTGTGGGCTCAGCTGCGGTTTTGGGATATGCTCATCACAAACTCTGCAGCCTAAAGCGAAAAGCTGCCGAGAAATCGGCGTATTTTTGGGATTTGCTATGAAAATTTAATTATCCACAGCTGGATTGCCCCCTGTGGTTTTCACGTTCTACAGTGCAATTCAGGGACCTGGTTTTGGTGGATTTCTGGGGATTTTGGGGGTGACAAACCCTGGCAGGGTTCCTTCATCCCGGCGTTATTCCCACAGCAGAGGGCAGCCTGGCTCCCTGCAGGATGAGGAAGAGGGAATTGATGCTGCATTTTTTTATTTGTGAGACCTCACCTTGGTCATCCAGAGCAGAAATCCCAGCCCCTGCCTGCCTGTGCCACGCTGGAGATGTCCCACATCCAGCAGAGCTTTCTGTTTCCTCGTTAATTTGATTATAAATTCTTCGTGCCGGAATTATAATAATCAAATTATAAATTTGATTGTAAATTCCTCGTGCCGGAATGATAATAATCAAATTATAAATTTGATTATAAATTATAAATTTGATTATAAATTCCTTGTGCCAGAATGATAATAATCAAATTATAAATTTGATTATAAACTCCTCGTGCTGGAATTTATAATGAAATAATCCAGAGCATTTCTGGGTGATATTTTCCCGTCTGCTCATAATAAACATTTTAGAGCCCTTGATGGGCACAAATCTCAGCACAGGGATAGATAAATAAATAAACTGTGATAAAATGGGAGCGGCAGCCGGGCGCTTTCTGGCTGCTGAGTGCACGCAGGATTTCCCTTTTCCACAGAACCCATCCCGGCTGCCAGGCCGGCCTTTTCCTGGCAACTCAACGGCCCCATAAAACGGTTGGGGATGAATCAAACCCGAGAATTAATGCCTGAGTCACCCTCCCAGGCTTGGCTGCCTTGAGTCACCGCCTGCCTTCGCTTTTCAGCCTGGGAAAGGGGCAGGGAAAATGAGGGGAAGGCTAAAAAACGCAGCTTTCGGGTCGGTTTTCAGAGGAAACGGGGAAATGAGCAGCTGTCGGCTAAAGAGCATCTAAATCCACCGTGTTACTGAGCAGAGAAATCTCACACCGGCTCAAGCAGCTCCTGAAGAGCAAAGCAAAACCAGCTCTGGGGCTTGAGAAATCACCCCTGAGTTTTTAAACTCATACAATTCATTATTTTGGTTTCGAATTCTGTCGTTTTCCCCCTTGCTGAATTAATCACTGGTGATTTCAGTCTCTGTTAAACAAGATTCATGTTGGTTTTAGCTGTTTTAAAGCTATTTTTTAGCTCATTTTAGCTATTTTTAACTATTTTTCTTCCTGGGCATCGGGCTTTGAAATTATTTATTTTAATTCCATGGCACTGATTTGTCTGTAAGACCAATGGCTAGCAAGTCAGATAAGCCAAATTTTCCTCTTATTTCTCTGTAAAATTTCAAAGAAATTTCCCAGCAAAAGGAGCCACAAGTGGAATATGTTGACTGCAAATGATGAGCCTACTTTTATCAAGCTCTTATTTTTTTTTTCCCCACTAAAACTTCGCTCTCCAGGTATAATTCAGAGCAGGTTTTGGCTCTGCTGCAGGAGATTTGTGTTTACGTAACCCTCGGTTTACAATCGCGTGAAGAGAAGTCGTCTAAACGCTGAAATAACTTTTTAAGACTTCTGGGGAAAGGCTGGGCAGTGGCTTTTGGGACAAAGCCAAGGCACAGGGGATGGATTTTGCAGGAATTGCCCACAGTGAACTCTCGGAGGACTCGAGGCTCTAAAAGGTGCAGCTGACCTTGAGCCCCAGCAGGTAAAAGCCAAGCCCGTGCCAGCACAACCCGTGGCTCTGTGGGGTCATTTGTCACCTCCAGAGCAACAACCACCATGACCTGGGGCTGTGAAAGTGGCACATTCTCTTTTTATTTTCCTTATTTTCTCCTTTCCTTTCTTTTTTTTTTTTTTTTTTTTTTTTTTTTTTTTTTAATTGCTGCTCTTGTTTATCCTTTTTGAGGAATCGCGACCACAATGGGGTCACAGATGGGCACAGGAATTCTGGCACTTGGGGTTGGATTTCTGTGTTAAAAAAGCAAAAAAAAAAACAAGCCTGAAGACTGCTTATTCTGAGATAATCCTGAAAAGCCAGCTGAATCACAATTTAAATTTAAGCAAATGAGGATGGAGGCCAAAGAGAGCCCTGAATTTATCCAAATCCCACGGACAGCGCAGTGGCTGGAAGTGGTTTATTTTCACTTAGGCTTTGTAGTTGTGTTTTTGCAACGGGACTGTTTCACAGACAGACAGATTAAAATATAAAAATAAAATAAAATTCTAAAATATTTTTAAATTTATTATGCAGCGTTATTATTATATATTAAAATAAAAAATATAAATTTTATCTCTGCAGCTCTGCTTCTAGAGAAGGAGGTGATGTGGGGAGTTAAACCCCAGAGTTTATTTGTCTTTTTGCAACAGGAATGTTTCACAGACAGGCAGATTAAAATATAAAAGTAAAATATAATTTAAAATATTTAAAAACATATTATATATTATTATTGTATATTAAAATGGAAAATATAAACTTTATCTCTGCAGCTCTGGTTCTAGAGAAGGAGGTGATGCGGGGAGTTAAACCCCAGAGTTTATTTGTGTTTTTGCAACAGGAATGTTTCATAGACAGATAGATTAAAATATAAAAATAAAACATAATTTAAAATATTTTAAAATATATTATATATTATTATTGTATATTGAAATAGAAAATATAAATTTTATCTCTGCAGCTCTGCTTCTAGAGGAGGAGGGGATATGGGGAGTCAAACCCCAGAGTTTATTTGTGTTTTTGCAACAGGAATGTTTAATAGACAGACAGATTAAAATATAAAAATAAAATAAAATTTTAAAATATATTATATATAATTATTATATATTAAAACAGAATATATAAATGTTATCTCTGGAGCTCTGGTTCTAGAGGAGGAGGTGATGTGGGGAGTTAAACCCCAGAGTTTATTTATTCAGCGAGGGAATGCAGCTGAGGTTTTTGGGTTTAAACAGACAAGAGGAAATAAATAGCGTGCTGTGAAGAGAGAAAATGAAGTGCCCTGCTGGAATGGCCTCTGTCACAAGGTAAATGTCACCAGGAGGGATTTTCACAGTGCTGCACCTCAGCAAACAGCAGCTTGGCTCTGAGCTCGAAGAACTGCTGGCTTCTGCAGAAGTTTATCAGCTTCGAACATCACAGCAGGGCTGTGAGTGAGGATTCCAGCGAAACAGAAAGCTCACGTCCCCTGGCAGCCACAGCAGGCACACCTGGGTGTTGTGAACGCAGGAGAACCCGCTGGGAGGAGATGCTGATGTCTGACTCCAGCTCAGGAGGCTGAATGATTTCTTTATTATAACCGTGCTATAATCCATTAATTTATTATTTAAAGGAGATACTAAAACTACAAACCTACTTGTTCTAACTGCCATATCTAACTCACAACTCGTGACCCTCTCTGAGAGTCCAGCCACAGGTGGGTTGGATTGGGTTGGGTTGGATTGGATTGGATTGGGTTGGATTGGATTGGATTGGATTGGATTGGATTGGATTGGATTGGGTTGGGTTGGGTTGGATTGGATTGGATTGGATTGGGTTGGATTGGGTTGGGTTGGATTGGGTTGGATTGGATTGGATTGGATTGGATTGGATTGGATTGGATTGGATTGGGTTGGGTTGGGTTGGATTGGATTGGATTGGGTTGGGTTGGGTTGGATTGGATTGGGTTGGGTTGGATTGGATTGGGTTGGGTTGGGTTGGATTGGATTGGATTGGGTTGGGTTGGGTTGGATTGGATTGGATTGGATTGGATTGGATTGGGTTGGATTGGGTTGGATTGGATTGGATTGGATTGGATTGGATTGGATTGGGTTGGGTTGGATTGGATTGGATTGGGTTGGGTTGGGTTGGATTGGGTTGGATTGGATTGGATTGGGTTGGGTTGGGTTGGATTGGGTTGGATTGGATTGGGTTGGGTTGGGTTGGATTGGATTGGGTTGGATTGGGTTGGATTGGGTTGGGTTGGATTGGCCACCAGGCTCAAACAATCCTCACCAGAATCCAACCAAGCAATCACCCCAGGTAAACAATTCTCCAAACACATTCCACATGGGAAAAACAAGGAGCAG
This sequence comes from Vidua macroura, assembly GCF_024509145.1. Lineage (NCBI taxonomy): Eukaryota > Metazoa > Chordata > Aves > Passeriformes > Viduidae > Vidua > Vidua macroura. The sequence goes on from NC_071592.1 coordinate 1,977,378, forward strand.
AAATAGAAATTGTTTTCTCTTTCTTTCCTCTGTGCTCCTCTAGGAAAAAAATCCTGAGAGAGAGAAGAATGTGCCTGCCACACCTGGGGACTGGAATCACGGGGAGTGGAACCAGAAACTGGCCAGCCTGAGCCCTGGCTGATTAATTTCTGCTCCCTGGCGTTCCCCAGAGCCTCTCTAGCAGGCGGCTTTTTCTTAATTAAAATTACTCATCTAAATGATTTCATCACAGCCTCAGCAGAGCTGCAAAAAACACCTTTTAGCCCTACAGGGCCTCTAGGTAAGGAGCAGAAAGCGCTGCTGAAGGGAGTTAAAACTGGAGTTTTAAGCAGGTTGTGCTCCATGGACTCTAAAATGCTTCAAGTCTCAGGGTTCGTGAGGGTGAAAATATTTTTGGCCTCAGCGTAGAGCTTTGAAGGCAGGTTGGTGTGTGTTCCTCTGCCTCTAGCACCCAATTAGCTCCAAATGCCTTTCCAGAAATAATTGTGGAGGATTCAAAAAACTGGTTACTCATCAGCAGCAAAGGGACCCAGGGGCTTTCATTTAAAACAAAGCAAAGCTGAATATTTCAAATCTGCCAAACGGAATATTTCAAATCTGCCATTGGGCTTTTTGTTAGGGTTTTTTTGTTTGTTTGTTTGGGGTTTTTGGTGTTTCTTTTGTTGTTTGTTTTTTTTGGGGGGTTTTGTTTTGTTTTGTTTTGGCCCAAGCTGGGTGTTTATTCTGGATCCTGAACGTGCTGTGGGGATTTCTGCCTCTCACCCCACACACCTCTCAGCGCCTGCGTTGGGAGATCTTGTTCTGCTCGGAAAAAAACAAGACTTCTGTAAACTTCTGGGGCTGCTGCTGATGGCTAGAGATAACAACCAGAGATAATGAAGAGCTGGGACCTACCCAGACAGGATTCTCATGGGTGTAGCAGCTCCTCCGAGCGAGCAGTGCCTGGGGCCCTCCTGATGCCAGCTGGGGAACATTTTCTTGGGGTTTTATGCCTGGCAAGTGATGTTTTATCCACCAAAACCTTGCTGCCAAGCCGAGTGAGCCCCAAAGCTGGGCTGCTCAAGGTGGATATAAATATGTGGGGATGCCTGGAGTGACAGCCTGCTTGTTGTCCAGGAAGGAACAATTCCAAAAATTCCAAAGCAGGAATTTCTTATGGCACATCCTGCAGCTCCCAGGTGGTAAAATGGATGGATGCAGGGGGGGAAACGGATGCTTGTCCTCAGGACAAGCGAAATTTTGGGGTAAATATTGATGAAATGAGCAGGATGACACTCCACAATGACATGAGAGCTCTGCTGTCCTTTTCCCTGCCCTCCTTTTCCCTTCCCCTGCCTGACACACTCAGGTTTCAGCTCGTGGTTCTCCCTCCTCCAAATTTACTCCCCACAGCTGCAGGAACACGCCTGGCTTTCACCTGGATCCTTCACCTCCCAGCTTCCCCAGCCACAAAGCGAGCAGGAAAAGCAGAACTCGATGGGCAGGACTGCTCTGAAAGAACCCAAACCTGCTGGGGGCTCAGCCTCTCCCTCCTCCCTGGCTCGGGAATTTGGCTCCTCCAGCCTGGCTGGCAGCACCTGGGCAGAGAAGAGGAGGGATGGGAAATGCAGAGCAGAGGAAATGTCAGGATTTCCTCCTGAGGGGCAGCTGTTGAGCCACACTCTCCAAATATTCTCCAGAGGGTTGTGGATTATTTTCTTCAGTGTCCAACCCCCCTCCCACTCCCTGCTGGCTCTTTTCTTGGCTCCTCATCATAAAAAAATCGGATTTGTTTTGTTTGTCTTTGGGTTTTTTGTTGTTTTTTTTTTTTTGTTTGTACAATTCCTTTGTTTGAGGGAATTAGGGTTTTTTTAAAAATATATCATTTATTTTCTTTGCCTGCCTGTGGTTTAGTTACAATCATGGCTTTGTTCTCTGCCTGACATTATCTGTTTTAGTGGGCAGCAGTCCCCGTGCTCCTCAGCAGAGGATTTTGGGCTCTGGGAGATGCAAAAATTCCTTTGAGCAAAATCCAGCAGCCTTGGGGAAGAGCCTTTGGTGCAATAACCGTGGCTGTGCAGCAAATCAGGGTTTCAAGGACACTTTTTGGAGGCTGAAAACCAAACAGGGGTTGGGTTTCTGCTGTGGGGGAGGCACCAGGGCTGGGACACAGCTGGATCCCTCCAGACCCTTCTGCCAGGAATTTGGGTCCTGTCATTCCCTTTGGAATTAGTGGTGGGAGAGGAGGATGCTGGAAGATTTCTGCCATCCTAAAAACCAAAACAACAAAACCTTCCCACACTTCTCAGCTTCTAAACTCTGCTTAATTTGCCTTTTCCATGATGTTCCTTCTATTGTGAGCTTAGTATGAATCGAAAAGTACAGAAAAAAACCAAGTTACTGCATGAAATAAATGCATTTATTGACAGGAAGGAGCAGTGAAACAATGTAAAGCGATTAACAGTGCAATTAATGGATAACTGTGGTAGAATATACTGTAGAAGCAAGTTCATCTCTGAGTATATTGAATAAATGACATCTATAGGAACAGTTTAATACTCCTGTCCTTTCACCTGAATGGTGCCCATGACTAAAATATTAATGTTGCATTATTAAATGAGAGCTTTCTATGCTTTTTTAAAGAAATCCTGTGAGAAAATTCAGTTTTTTGGTTTTTTTTTTTATTTTTTCCTGCAGATGTTTATGGCTGCTCTTGTCTTTGTTCAACACTCTGCTTCGCCCTCGTGGTGTGGGATTTCTTGGTCGGTTTATAGTGAAAAGAAGGAGCTGGATCTGAGCCTTCAATCCCACAAATGGAAGCTGAGCTAAGCCAGAAGTTCTTCCTTTAATTGTCTTCAAATGAATAAAAAGTTCAGTGAGAGCAGATGTGAGTTAAAATGCCAACAGAAAAAGGATGGGCAGTGATGGGGGGACAGAGAGAAATATTCAGAGAGGAAAAATACCCATAAAACCTGGGACAAAAAGGGAAAAAGAAAAGACCAAAGATTATTAAAACATGAGGCAAAGCTTTGGAAGGAGGTGGATGAGTTATGCAAGTCATCATGAGAATAACATATAATATATATTTTTTTTTAATGAAATACTGAAAGATTATGAATTTTTATGTCTCCCTCAGACTAGAGAAAATACAAAAAAGAACTCTTTAGCTGTTCAGGGCATCAGAATCATAGGAGATGACCTAAATCCCATTGGAATTCACATCAACACTGCCACTTCTCAAAGTTAATTCACTTTGTGCAATGTAGCTCTCGGAGCTTAACACTTAAGGAAACCCCATAACACAAAAATAACCTTTTTTTTTTTTTTTTTTTTAACAAGAAACAAATGCAAAGGGTTCATTAAAAACATTCCCCAAAAATGCTGAGTACTTTACACTGGATCCTGCAGCGGTTTCACGTGGAAATCTCCCATTTCCCCCTACAGGAGACACGTGAGGGGCTGCTGGATCAGTTTTGGGTTTTGGGTTTAGCTTCTGTAAAAGTAGAATTGCTCCCTATGTAGCAAACAGGGAAGTTTCATAGAAACCAGCAAACTCGCAACCAGAAGTTCCAATTAAATGAGAGTAAGTCTGGGAAGAAATAATTAAAAAGAAAACTGATCCAGTTTGTAGTAATTTGACTGAATAACTTGGTTTTCTGGCAGTACAGGATCATTTCAGCTCCTTGTTGTGCTCCCACCTTGGTGCAAAAAATGATCCTTCAAAAGCTGTTGCTGTAGATTTCAGTTTTATAAAGGCAAAATCCTCTGTTAGATCTGTCAGAAAGGAGCTGATTTGAAACACTTTGTCCCAGACTTCACCTACAATCCACTGTGGGTGCGAAATTCTGATTGCATCAATAAAAAGCTTGACTTTTGTTAGGAAAACATGCTCAGCACGGCGTTTTATTTTGGAAGGACTTCACCGTGAGACTGCCTTAAAGTGTGACCACTCCAGCCTTGGCCAAATACTGCAGAAAATATTAAATATTTTTAATATTTAGGCTCTGAATTCCCAGAGCTCATGTTTAAAATGACTGAGATTTTCAGTCTATCTGAGCGCTGAATTTGGAGTGTAGAGCCTAATTTTAGACTGAAACCCTCAAGACTTGGCCCTGGATGGTTAAAATCTTTGTCTTGGGCTAAAAACCTGCATGAAAAATCATCAGAGCTTCAGACTGACCTCAGACCTGAGCAGAGAAGCACAAATTTGTGAGAAAATGAAAGATCTAATTCTTCCTGGAGCACCTAACACTGAATTCCTGGTGCAGCCTGCACTGAGGATTTCCCTCATTTATCCCTTTGCTCTTTAATTCTGGGTCAGGGTGAGATCTTTGCAGCAGCCAGTTCAAGATATAACATAACATAACATAACATATTCTATATTTAGAATATAGAATATATATTTTCTGTCCCCTGGTTGCTCTCCTGCAGCAGGTGGCCCATCGGATGCAGGTGATGAGAGCTCTCAGCATTTCCCTGGAAGGCAACAAAGCAGCAAATCTCAGCTCAATCCCAGGCGTTCCCGCTAAATGAGGGATTTATTCCCTCATTTTCTGGCTGGCTTTGGGGGAGGAAGGAGGTTTGCAAGGAAAATGAGGAAATCCAAAGGCTGGGATGAGGCACTGAGCACCTTTTGCATCAGCTCCACGCTGTGGAGGTTTGAACTGGACGATTTTGGGGATTTTTTTTTTTTTTTTTCCACCCCAAATGATTCAGTGGGATGGCAGGGCAGGGAGTGGATTGAGCCGCTCCATCTGAGTCACACAAAACTCCCCAGCTGCCTGGACTCAACTTCCTGCCACAAAATACCTTTGAGGAGGACATCAAGGAGGTCTGAGGATGACAAGGAGCCAAGTTCAGGTAGGATATCTGCAGCTGGGGGAGCGGGGATTCCTCTGGGAGCATCCAGCAGGCTGCAGCTCTGTACAGGTGAAGAGACCAGAATGTTCAATTTCCAGCTGAACTGGACTGAAATGTTTTTTTTTTTTTCTCTGCTGGGTTCTGGGAGAACCTCAGAGACTTGAAATGGGGCTTTAAGTTTGTATTTCTAATTGAAATCTTATTATATTATTACATTTATTGCATGTACTCTGGTGGGAACTCTTATCTGACAGAGGCAAAAAAGACCCTGGAAAAAACAAAAGAGCTGTAACTTTTTTTTTTTTTTTTCTGTTTTTAAGCACTGAATATTTGCTTAATCCTGGAAAATAATCCTGGAATTAGACATTGCCTCTGTAAAGCAGCCATAGTTACCTCCCGAGGAACATCCTGTGCCTGGGGTTTATGAGTCTGAAGCAAACACATGAGCTCTGTGTTCTCCTCGAGTTTTGGGCAGGGAGTGGAGGTTTGACATGAATTCAGAACCTGCAGGTGACAGCAAATCCTGGGGTTGCACAAGGACAGGAACACTTAAGCCAGGGTAGAGACCTGCTGTGGCTGGTGCTCACCTGCAGCTGGGGCTTTGCTCCCATCTGTAGCAGGCAGAGAATTCCCTCCAGGATTTGGGCTTTCCGGAGCCTCAGGAACCTCCCCGTGCCCGTGTCCCTGGCAGTGCTCTGGCATTCTGTCACCAGCACAGTGTGGGCAAGAGCAGCACAGTGCAGGGGTGTCAAACCTGCGTGGAACACCCGTGGGAAAGTCAAAGCCAGTGCCTGGAGCAAGTCTGTTCTTAGAGATTTGGGATCTAAACCCAGCCCTGTGCAGCTCAGCTGTCCCTCCTACCACAGTGGTCAGGCAGATCCACGTCCACACGCACCCCGTTGTTCTTGCAGCTTTTCAGGACCTGAAATGAAGAATATCCAGGTGATTCCTGACCTTTGGCAGTGCCAAAAATACCCTTCCCCCCCCCCCCCCCCCGCCCCCCAAACCCCGCTGTAACCACATCAGAGCAGAGCTATATGGAAAACCCCGAGTTATTTCAAGCACCAGAACGTGCACGAGTTGCTTTTGCTCAACAAAACCACCCAATTTACCTCCAGAACTCTCAGATATCCGTTCTCTGCACACAGGTGGAGGGGAGTTTTCCCAGAGCTGTCCTGCTCGTTGACGTTGGCTCCCAGGGAGATCAGGTCGCTCACCATCAGGTGCTGGTTCTTTTCTGCAGCAAGATGTAAAGCAGTCTGAGAAGGGAAGAAGGGCACAAAGTTGCAGTGAAAGGCAAAAATAGTTTTAAAACAACAACATTTTCTTAGATGCCGAAGTGGGGAGTTGGGATTTTGGGGCTCTGTTCCCACTTGTGCTCCATCACTCCCTCCCCATTCCCATTTTCCCTTCTTCTCCAGGACAGCAGAAGGATTCTTGGTGCTTGGCTGGGTGTGAAAGAGGATGGCAGGGTGATAAAAAGTGACTTTTTTTTTTTTTTTCCTTGGCAAATCAGCCTCCTACCCTTTTCTCTGCATCCTTCTCGTCGATCTTGTTGAGGGATGCAAATCTCTGGGCCAGGGCAAAAGTCAGAGCCCTCCTTCCCTGGGCAACAGCCTTGTGCAGCAGCCTGGAAGAGAACTCAGTTGGGAACAATCAGAAGAGAAAGGAGGGGCTGAAACACCCCAAAGGAGGGGCTGAAACACCCCAAAGGAGGGGCTGAAACACCCCAAAGGAACAGGGAGAGTGTATTTTAAAGCATAAAATACTAATGCAGGAAAATCCTGAAATCTGGGGATATTCAAGGGTTTATTGCTCTCTGTAGGAACAATGCAGTCGGTGATTTTGTCTGCCAGGATTTCTTGCTCCTCCCCTCTTGCTCTCATCCCATTCCTCTCCAGGAGCTGATCCTTGCTGCCTGCAATCCCTTTCTGTGCAGGGAAATGGGTGCAAGATCCCTAAAAGCTGAGGGAAGGGAAACACTCGCTCTTAAAAGGAGAAAAAATCCCATTTCCCAAAGAAAAAAATTCCCAAGAAAAATTTCCAAACTGGAACTGAGTCCTGTGGAGGAGGAGAGCTCAATTTCCTCTGTGTGCTCAGTCTCACTCAACAACTGAAAGAGCACAGTTTTCAAAAATATAGTACCATTTACAAAATTCACTTTCTACTGAATTTCATCCCAAAAAGACTCTTTGATTTTTTTTTTTTTTTTTTGTGAATTTGGGTGTGTCTTCCTTTCCTCAGGGAGGAAAATTTAATGCAGGCATTGATTGTACTTATTTACTTGTTCTTCTTGTAGCAAAATATCCTTAAACATGGCTGAGCAACTCTGACACTTCTTGCTGTATTTGGGGTTTTTTGGGGTGGTTTTTTGTTTGGTTGGTTTCGTCTGGTTTGGGGTTTTTGGGGTGTTTTTTTAAATGGATTTTTGGCCTTTTTTTCGCCATTCAGTAGAACTCAGAATGATTTGATTTAGTTTGTACTCCTGCCTTTGAGTGCTCTTTTGAGTGTACAATCTTTATGAAAGTGAGTTTAGGAGCAAGGAAATTTTTGCTTGTGAATTAACATGGGAGTGGAAATCTCTTAATTTCTTCACTGTGATCAATTTCATTCACACATGAGGAATTTTTGTGTATCATCTAAAAAATTGCAGGAAATACTTAGGTAGGTGGCTTTTTTGTTATTTGCTGAGTGACATAATTGCTGAGAAGTGAAATTTGATTTTATTCTTTGCACTGGAAATCATTATTCTGAATGGAACGTGGTTCTTCAGGGAAGAGGCCAATGCTGTGCTTGGTTTTCCCTGTGTGGGGTTATCAATATTTTAAATTTGGCACAGGAATTTATCTCTTTCTTTCTCCCCAAGATAATTCATAAATCATGCCATGCTTTCTGTCAATCTGATTTGATTCCAGCTATCCCAATCTACCTAAACTGCATGGAGCCTAATTAGATAATTTAATTTTTTCCTTATAAATAGCTATTTTGTCCCCATTCCAGGGCAATACTGGTTTTTACTGGGATCAGGAAAAGCTTTGTTTTCCTTTCATTTCCAGCAGAACAGCCACTCCCAGTTCTTTGGGAATCTGTGCTCCAGTTTGTGTTTTTGGGTAATCCTCCCATCCATTTTTATGAGCAGTTAAAATACAAATAATTACTCTGAGAGTGTCTGCAGCATGGAAAATATCTTTTTTGCATATCTTTTTTTTTTTTTCCCCAGTACTTATTTTGCTTGATTTTAATTTTCTCGTGAATCCCTACACCTACATTCATCCTTAAATATTTTAACACCCTGAGTTTATCCTGATATCAGCTGTAGCTCAGGAACATTACTGAAAATACTGAGTATTTCTGGTTTTTAATATCTGCCTAAAATTCTGTGTACTGAGTCAAGTTTGAGCTTCCCCTTGAGCAGAGAAGCTTTAGATCAGAGGTCAGGGCAAAGTGATGCCCCCAGGGGACAGAAATCCACGTATTTCGACAGAAAAATCGAGGACCTGTTGCCATTTTCATCAGGAGCCAGCAGTTTCTCCTCTGGGATGTTCCTCAGCGAATTTTCCTCCCTGCGCAGCTGGAACTGGAAGAAGGAGAGGGCAGAGAGGTCCTGCCTGGTGAAGGAATTTGGGGTCAGCCTCAAATGTCCCTCCACATCTGGAGAGCCCCTGGGAGCTTCCAGCAACATCTCTGCCAGGCTGGGGAGTGCAGGCGTGTCCTGGGGTGGAGAGTTCCTCAGGAAACATCCCTGGGGTGCAGAATTCCTCGGGAAACCTTCCTGGGGTGGAGAATTCCTCAGGAGACCTTCCTGGGGTGGAGAATTCCTCAGAAAAACTTCCTGGGGTGCAGAATTCCCCAAGAAACCTTCCTGGGATGGAGAATTCCTCAGAAAACCTTCGTGGGATGGAGAATTCCTCAGGAAACATCCCTGGGATGGAGAGTTCCTCAGGAAACCTTCCTGGGGTGCAGAATTCCTCGAGAATCCTTCCTGTGATGGAGAATCCCTCAGGAAACATTCCTGGGGTGCAGAATTCCTTGAGAATCCTTCCTGTGGTGGAGAATTCCTCAGGAGACATTCCTGGGGTGCAGAATTCCTCGAGAAACCTTCCCGGGAGCTCGGGCGAGCATCCTGCACCCACCAGCTGCTCCCTTTCTCGCCCGTCCTGGAGAAGATTCCGGGCGAGCCGGACCTTTGGGCGCTTTCCTGCTGCCCACGGAAGGCAGGCTCTGGCTCTCCCCGCGGGACTGGGTGGAAATCTCTCAGGCAGGGCTCGGGGTGAAGCTCTGCTGGGCCATGCTGCCTCCCCTGCAGGCCCCCAGCTGCCTCCTTGCTCCCCGCGCTTTCCCACCGGCAGCTTCGCGGCTCCGCGGAGAATCCCTGCCAGAACCCGTCTGGCACGGGATGCCGAGGCTCCTCCCTGAGCTGGCTCTCGTTCAGATCCTCCTGCAGCACCTCCACCAGGATGTCGAGGTCCTCCAAGCCTTTGGGGGTTTGCCCAGCGCTCTGCTTGCTCTGAAACAGCAACAGGAGCCGGGCAGGGAGGAAGAAAGGGGAGGGAAGCAGACATGAAGTGTCCTGTCCTCCCTGGGTGATAGAACAGGAATTCTGCCCCAGGAGCCTGGCACAGCGGGGTTCAAGGTGTTCTGCATACCTGTCTAAGCTGTTTCTCTGTATAAGGGTGAGATCTCCTCTTCTCTGCTGGAGAAAAAAAAAGGGAGGAAAACGTTCAGAGCTGAGGAGAGGCACACACAGAGCAGAGATTCCCATCAGTCCTGCCCCAGATAAGCCAGGCAGGGTGGTGATGCACAGCTGGCCTGCTGGAGTGGAAGGGAGCCAGCAGGGACCACTGACCATGGCTCAGGAGAGCTCTGGCTCTTTGGGTACCTCACAGTGATGATCCTACTAGAAAAGGAGGCTCTGTTACCAAGTGAGGCGTTTCCAAACCTGTTTTTCCTGAGGATCCTTTGGCTACCATCTTCACTGAAGAGGATTCCTGGGGAGACAAAACCACCCAGCTTCAATGTGAGAGGCTTACACGGAGGAGAAGATGAAACAGTGCCAAATATTGTAACATGAACAGAGTGAAATTGCCTCCTGTGCTATGGGTTTTGCTCAGCAGGGGCTGCAGATGGGGAGATTTCCCCGAGTGGGTAATTCATGGCAGCTTTATAAAGATCTTTACAGCAGCCTGGGAGTTTTTGGGCTGTTTTTGCAGGTTCTGGAGCGATATTTTTACTGTTTATTGGGCCATTTTTGCCTTGATTGAATGATGTACAGCATCCATGAGTTCCTGCTGTCACTGCCTTGGAACTGTCCCTAGCCCAGCCCTCATTCTGTTTGAAATTTGATTTATTTCTCCACTTTTAAAAGCATTGATTTGGTGGCTGGAAGAGGCAGCAGCTGCAGGTGTGACCCCTCCAGAACACTCCGTGGGCTGTGGCTGTGTCCCCCAGGATGCTGCAGCCCTGGCAGGAACCTTCCCAACCCTATCTCTTAATTTCTTCATTGAGATCAATTTCATTCACGCATGAGGATTTTTTGTGTATAATTTTAAAAAAATTGCAGGAAATACTTAGGTAGGTGGCTTGTTTGTTATTTGCTGAGTTACATAATAGCTGAAAAGTGAAGTTTGATTTTATTCTTTGCACTGGAAATCATTATTCTGAATGGAACGTGGTTCTTCAGGGAAGAGGCCAATGCTGTGCTTGGTTTTCCCTGTGTGGGGTTACCAATATTTTAAATTTGGCACAGGAATTTATCTCTTTTCTCCCCAAGATAATTCATAAATCATGCCATGCTTTCTGTCAATCTGATCTGGGATTTCTCACCTTGCCAGGAGCTGGGTCCAAGCCTTTGGAAAGTCGGATTTTCCTCAGCAATTCCCGCACTGGCATCTTCACTCTCACACCCATGTAGCGCTTCTGAGGGGGATCAGAGCTAAGTTCAGAGTCTGGAAAAGTCACAACACGATGCTGAAAGTAACAGAATTGTCTGAGCTGTTGGAGAAGGGTGGGAGGATGAGGTCAGCCTGGGGAACGGGCTCTGATTCCCGTGTTCATCATCACTCATGGGAAATTCCCACATTTCCCTGCTTGTTCCTTGGCTCTGCTCAATAATTCCTTTAATGAACTCCTCCTCAGTTTTCCAGCGTGCCACAGAGCGTGGATTTGCTTTTGGGGAATGTGTCAGCAGTGTTTAGGTCTCTGCCCCTCTTACACTCTGATTTTCCTGTGTTGTGGTAAATCTGCCTTTGCAGTTTCCTGTCCTGTGGTTTGTTGAATTGTTATCAGTGCAGCAACGAGGAGCAGAATTTGTTCAAAATTAAGATAGGGATGCTCTGTCCAGTGGCTTCCCCCCCCCGTGGCTCTCAGTGTGTTTGGAGGTTTTTGTGTGTTTCAAAGCAAAACAATGATTTTCTGCACTGAAATGGAACAGTTATTTGAGAATATACCTCGTTGTCCAAACAGGCTCTCTCTTTGTCAAAACAAGCTGCTCTGTGATTGTTTGTGTTAGGTCTCCTTGCATCTGGTGCCTGCATCCCCAAACTTGAAAGACTTGCCCAGATTAGGAGCTTAAATCCACTGGCTTTTGAAATACCTTTTATGTAACTCTGGCATTCACGTCCTTGCCTTGTGTGTCCCCCTGCTTGGAATAACCTTTATCTAAAATGCATTCAGTAACAGATATTACCATGAAAAATTACGGATTTAACGCATCAGGTCAGGATTTTCCCAGTAAAATACACCATGGAGAAAGCCACAGCTCCACGGGAAGCAGAGCGTGGGATCCTGAGAGCAGGGAGAAGCTTTCTGTTCCCACTGCAGCTCGTGGAATAAAAACAGCTCTTGTGATCAAACACAGTTCAGGATTAAACAACGCAACAGCCTGAAATGAAAAAGGTGCTGTTAAATAAAACATGAGGTGCCAGAACCGATATTCCTGACCAAAACCCGCGTGTGGGATCTGGCTGGGCTCTGTGGAGGGGAACCGGGGGAGCTCAGCAGATGGGAATGGTGCAGCTCCCGGGATGCCAGAGAGGAGCAATCCTGGCAGGGGAACCAGCCCCACAAGATGTGGTTTCTTGTTGCGTGATTTTGTTTCCCTTCCCTGCTCCAGGCAACGAGAGCTGACACCCCTCCAGCAAGAGGGAGGCGAATCCCGAGCAGCAAATGGTGCCTTTGGAATGGAGATGGGGCTGTTGTTTTGTGCTGCGATTTCTGGCACTTCTCAGTGTTTAACCTACCACTGAATAATCAAAACACTGAGACCTCGAAAAGCAGAGTTTGTTTCTCAGACTGTTCTAGAAATTATTCCTTTCTTCATAAATTGGTGTTTTGACAAGGAATTATTTACTGTTTGAAGAGTATTTTAAAGGTTTCTTTGAAAAGGTTTATAACTAGCCAGTGAGATTGCTAACATGTTGTTATCTGGGAAGGGTTTCCAGTGATAGAGCAGATATATCCTGGGAACTGAAGCACTCTGCAAAGGCAATGATTCACCAAACTGACTTTGCTGCGACTTTGAAATGTTAATAACTCCGAAGGTCACATCTATCACCTCGCTGTTAGTTCAGAACCAAACTTGCAATTCAGAATGCAAATGAGCAGCAAAGCGCTGGAGATGGGCAGAAATGACGGAAAATTGGGCATCCTTTGGAAACCGGGGCAATTTCTGAGCTCAGCAGCAGAACACGGCAAAATCCAGCCAAGCCTGAGCAGGGGAATGTGCTGAACACCTCTGGGATTGCTGAGCTTGGTTCGTGCTGCTCAGAGCCCCAGGTCACTGCGCTTCATCAGCTGCTGCAAGAAGCACAAACTAGGAAATGGGAATAAAGATTTTTTTTTTTTCTCTTACCAGCAGGAGCAGGCATCCCTGGAGGGTTGCATGGAGGAGGAGGCTGGTAGATCTTGGGACTCGCAACGTTCAGCTCAGTTAATCCAGAGTCTGGAAGAGATGGGCTCTGCTGGAAGCAGCTCTTGGGACTGGCAGTTTCTCCAGGCAGTGGAGATCCCTGGCCTGGGCTGTAGCCACAGATTTCACTTTCACTCATGTTTTGGTTGACCAGCAGCTCAGGACTCATGCAGACTGTTTGCAGCATCTCCACGGTGTGTGTGCAGAAAAAGGTGAAAGAGAAGAGCAGAGGAAAAAAACCCTGTTCAGTTGTGTTCAAATAAAAAAAAAAAATTAAAAATCAATCCAGTATCACATGGAGACCATGGCAATGTAATTAATCCTCCAGTGTAATTAGCTGAGTCCAGCTTCCCTCTTGTCTTTGGAGCAGCAAGTTCCAGCAGGGGAGGAATAAAACCAGCCTTGGAATCCCAGCAGACACTGGAAGCAGCTTTTGAGAGTTTCTTGGCTGCAGTTCTGCTTTGCTCTTTATACTCAGGTATGGTTTGGAGGATGGCAGCCTGGGAAGGCTCCACCCTCTTTCCTTACAACCCTGAGCAGCTGATGAGGAAATGAGTTTTCCTAAGAAAAAGCTTAACTTCAAGTTGAAAAAAACCCCCTTTTCTCCTGCTGTGTGAAACAGACAAAAAAAAAAATTCTGATTTACTGGAAAGGGAAAAGCAACCTCTCACTTAGGGTTGTGCAAGTGAGTAAAGTAGTAGGAGATCCTTAATTAAATGTTTTGGGAATTCTCAAAGTGCTTTTCATCTGGGATGGGGTGAGTTTTGTTCTCCGTAGCTGGTGCAGTGCTGGGTTTTGGATTTAGCAGGAGAATGCTTTTGATACCAAACTGATGCTGCAGTGCTTGCTCAGTTGTGCTTCCCTCAAATCAAGGAATTTTCCCAGGCAGGAGGTGCAGAAGAAGCCGTGAGGGAGCAGGGCCAGGCCAGCTGACCACGGCCAAAGGGACATCCCATCCCGTAGGAAATCGTGCCCAGTATTTGAACTGGGGGGTTGAGGCACCAGTGCAGGGCAGCAGCTGGTGGGAGACCTTGTGTTTATTGTTTGAATTGGGGTTTATTTATCTCTCTCCCCAGCCCCCTCTCATTTCATTCCATTATTTCATTTGTTAAACTGTTCTTATCTCAGCCATGACTTTTTTTACCTGCTCACAGCTCTCTCTCCCTCCCACCAGGGAGAGGGGTGAGCTGGTGACTGTGGGGTATTTGGTGCCACAGGGGTTAACCATGAAAAACGGGGACACTTCTTACAGGAAATCGATTTCCTTGTCACCAGATCTCAGTATCAGATCCCAGCTCCATTCCCATGTCCCTGGGAAATGTATTTCACCTTGTGGGCTGGGCCATTTACAACTGAACAAGCAGATATTTCTCTTAAGTACCTAGATTGAAGAAAGGATTACGATGTTATCAGCTGCATCTTCTTCCCTGGCTGTGGCCTGGAAAGCATTCCAGATTTAATCCCAAACAATATCACCTCTGCCATCAGCCTGGGCAGAGAGCAGCCAGACTTTCTGGGGCAGATTTAAAAGAGCAACATCACATTTGTGTTATAATTTAAACTGGGCAGTGACTCCTCTCCCTGGTCTGAGCAATCCCATCTCCTGCTTTCTCTGCACTGGCTCAGGGATGTTGAAAGGATTATTCAGGTATTGATCAAAGGAGATTTGATGCTTGTAGAACAAGCAGGGAATCGGGAGCTGATCTGCATTGCAGTGGCTCTTCCCTGGCTCCCTGCCCCACAGATTATTGCTGTCTTTAATTAATGGAGCTGGGAACAGGGATGGATAAGGGAGAGGCATGGCTGGAGCCAGGCTTCACCTTCCAAGGCTTCCTCTGTTATCCCTGTGAAATCCCAGGGCTCTGCAGCTCAGGGATTAAAGGCACAGTGAGCCAGCAGTGAGTTTCCTCCTCACTGGGAAGGGATTTGTTAGACAGCCTTCCACTTTCGAGCTGGGCTTTGCCCGTCTGACACAGCCACAAAGTGTTTGATTCCTCTAAGGACGCCTCCTGCTCTTTGGGTAAATATTTTCCTTCCATTTCACCTGCTTTACTTCACTGATTGCGTGAGTCTGGGATGAGCTGGAGGCAGGATCCAGCCCCTCAGTGCCACGAATCCCTGTGGTATCCTGTAACTATCCTGTGCAAGTCCCTAGCACCAGGCACCAGCTCAGGAACTCCTCCAGCTCGCAGAGGTGGGAGAATTTGGCCTCCTGCAAACAGGAAATTACTGCAGTGACTCACTGCATTTATTGGCCAGTAAATCACATCAGAAGTTCCTCCTCTTCCTATTCTCCTCCACACTCCAGCCCTTGTGCTGGGTAGTTTTATCTTCTTGTTTATAACTTGTGGTTGCGTTCACAGTGAAGCAGGAATTGGCCTGGCTTTGGTGCAGGGTGAGGACCTACACTGGTGAGGAATTGACCTTCCTATGGCACAGAAAGGACCAAAATGCAACCTTCAGCCATGAGAAAAGGAGTGGATTTTCAAATCTAGCAACAAAACCCCTTGGAATGTGGACACTACAAGGTCTCCAAGGCTTTGCATTTGTTCAGCTGGGAATTTTGTGGTTCTGCTTCCAACCTCAACAGGCACCTGACATTTTAAAAGAATCCTTTGTTGCTGTAATTTCAAACAGCTCTCATGAGTCTTGTTCTGCAGACAGGCCCTGCTGGCTATGAGCTGTCCACCTCCAGCCCCATCCCTGCCTGTTCAATAGCAATTTTCAATTTGGACCCTCTAATAATGCTGCAGCGAGTCCTCTTTTATCCGCCGAGGCAGGGCAGGTTCCAGCTTGCTCAGCAAGCACAGGGAGATCCCAAAAATGACTTTCTAGGATTTGTGGATGCTGCTTCAGTCGGTGCCTCCTGACTCCCACAGGAAGCTCCCTATGGACAGAACTATTTCATTTATTACCCAGTGAAACCTGGGCTGGGGAACGTTTTTTACCCAAGAGTGTGGAATAATTTTGTTATCTTCCACAGTTTTAGTGATTTCTGCGTTTTTTTAACACTGTCTGTGCTTCTATTCTAAGAAAGGGAGAATATTTCAAGCGTTGAAGGTGTAAGAAAAGAGGCTATGATTGGGTGAGTGGCAATATTATTGATTCAGTGGCAATCATCTGGGGCAGGGGGTGAGGGTCAAGCCAGGTTTGAGCTGATCTTTTAGGAAAGACAGGTTTGCACTGTAGGAAAAATCACATGCCAGATTTTTTTGTGTTGGGGGGATTAATTTTTTTTTTCTCCTTTGAACATTCCTGACATCCTGATTAATTCCTGATATCCCGATTAATTCCTGATATCCTGCTGTAGGAATTCTGATTCCTGCTGTAATATTTTCAGCAGAAATAACCATCACCCTCTGAAGTTCTTAGTGAAAAAAAAAAAGCCTGCAATGGAGCGATTTGTGATGGGCAGCTCTGCAAAACCTCTCTCCGCGTGCACGTTCAGGTTGTGCTGCCCATGGCTGGAGCTCCTTTTCTGTCTCTGGATGGAGGGTGAATCCTCTCTCTCTGCTTCCTACACGTTCCCGTGCACACACCCACTTTAACAGCCTCTGCTGGGGTAGGTGTTTGTCTGTCTCTCCCTCTGATCCCACCTGACTGCAAACCCTTTGTTGCAAGAGGTTTCCTTTGTTAAAATCCCCTTTTGCATGCTGGGAGGGGGTGGCTTTGATTTGCGCTGACGGAGAAAGGCAGGAGGAGGCTTTGCAGCGCCTGCTGAGGTGACAAACAAAATATCAGGAGAGATTTGAAAGCTCATCTTTGAAGAGAATTGTGCATCTCTAAAGGTGGACAGAATCCAGTGTAAATATACCCCGGGATAGGTGGATGGGGAGCATTTAAAAGGCTGAATGATGAAGATATTTAAAATGCAGAGCTAGAGTGGGATATGGGTGGATTTTCCCCTCGGAGCCTCTCCCCTGGGAAGCAGAGCAGGGTTGTGGAGGCTCCATTTGCATGGGAAGTGCTGCAACTGAGATGTGACAATTCCGGTGCTGGCAGGGGGTTGTGACACGGCTGCTGGGCTTGTCACACGTTTTCGGAGTAAACATCCACCCGACTAATTACCTGATTAATTACCCACGCCAGGACTGGCACGGGGGTCACCTGGGGTGGCTGGGGACAGTGTCCTGTGCTGGGTGATGCTTCACAAAGGAGCAAAACCTTATTGGGGGAGCTGAAAATCCCTGCTGAAGGCAGGAGGGCACAGTGGGGCACAGCTGTGACAAATCCCAGGATCACTGAGGTTGGAAAAGCCCTCCAAGGTCACCAAGTCCAACCTGTGACCCATCTCCTCCCTGTCCCCAGCCCAGAGCACTCAGTGCCACCTCCAGCCCTTCCCTGGGCACCTCCAGGAATTTTAAATAATTTAATTATTCAGCCTTTTAAATACTCCCCATCCACTTATCCCGATATATATTTACACAGGATTCTGTTCACCTTTAGAGATGCACAATTCTCTTTAAAATCTCTCCTGATACTTTGTTTGTCACCTCATCAGGTGACACCTCCTTGGGCAGCTCCTTCCAGTGCCTGCCACCCTTTCCAAGGAGAAATTCCTGCTGGTGCCCACCCATCCTGACCCTCCCCTGCTGTAATTTGGGGCTGCTCCCTCTCCTCCTGTCCCTGGGATAAGATCCCAAATCCCCCCATCCTGTCAGGAGCTGTGCAGAGCCACAAGGTTCCTCCTGAGCGTCCTTTTCTCCAGGCTGAGCCCTTTCCCAGCTCCCCAGGAGCTCTCCAGCCCCTCCACCCCAAAGGTGACGCTGACAATGGCACTGTCCCCTCCTGTGTGATCTCCATTGTTCCATTTCCAGGAATTACCTGCCCCTGACTCATCCCTCGTGCTGCTCCATGGTTACCTCCAAATGTTTTCCCCGGATCCACGGCTCCCTGGCCATGGCAGGGGTGGCATGTTCAGACTGTTTTTACCTCCCTGAAATGTTGCACCGTGAGGAAATTCCTCTTGTGTGGGGCTGCTGGGATGGCTCTGTCCCCCTCAGAGGGGAATCAAGACATTTTCCAGAGTTTTCCCCTCTTCAGAGCTGGACAAGCAAAGCTCTTCTCCCCTGGGACATAATTTCCTAATTTTTATGCAGTGATCAGATGCACTTAATTGTTGATGACTTTTCAGCTGTATGGCCTTGAATTGCAGGCGATTAAAGGTGAAGAATTTATTTTAATCTACGTGTTTTTGATGCCTTGAGGCATCTGGGGATGGGATTTGGTTTGCTCTTGTTGCAGCCCTGAGAATTACCAGTCTCCTCTGGGAATGATGCAGCTGTGGGCTTCATTTTCGGTGGATTTCTGGAAAGATGAGGAAGGAAAGGAGCCCTGAGCTGCTGGAGGAGAGGTTTGCTGGTGTTCCACGTGGAAACGGCGCTCTTCAGCCTGAACCTGCCCCGCGTGAGCCGTTCTGTGCAGCAACAGTGACCTCCCCTGGGCAGGAGGAGCTGCCCGTGCTGGGCGCTCCTGTTCCACCGACCCGACAGATCCAGAACGGAATCGGCCACCCCGTCCCAAATGGAATTATCGCCTCATCCCAAATGGAATTGATCACCCAATCCCAAATGGAATTGGTCACCCCATCCTGAATGGAATTGATCACCCAATGCCAAATGGAATTGGTCACCCCGTCCCAAATGGAATTATCACCTCATCCCAAATGGAATTGATCACCCAATCCCAAATGGAACTGGTCACCCCATCCTAAATGGAATTATGACCCCGACCCAAATGGAATTGGTCACCCAGTCCCAAAGGGAATTGATCACCCAATACCAAATGGAATCGGTCACCCCATCCCAAATGGAATTATCGCCTCATCCCAAATGGAATTGGTCACCCTGTCCTAAACGGAATTATGACCTCATCCCAAATGGAATTGATCACCCAATGCCAAATGGAATTGGTCACCCAATCCCAAATGGAATTATGACCTCATCCCAAATGGAATTGGTCACCCAATCCCACAGGAGATGCAGCACTTCCCAGCTTTCCAAATAATTTTTGGAAGATTTTCACCAGTCTATACTGCACAAATATCCAGATGAAAGTTTAAATTTGGAGGCCAAATAGGCACAGAAAGACAAAAGGGATAAATCTTATTATTACTGTAGCATTTTGATAGCTCTTCCTTTGGGTGCTCTTCACTTATTCCATTTTTCACTACGAAAGTTTTTTATTCAGACAACAAAAAAATCTCAGACATTTCCCTTATTTTGTTGGTTGGGTTTTTTTTTCTCTCTCTCCTTCTGATTTGTTTGCCAAAGCAAACTTTTAGGAATCATCTGCTGTGGTTTCAAAGGCAGCCTGTGTGTGCTCCTACAGCTGATCAGTGCTGGGTTCTTAGCAGAGCACCTAAAGTGTGAGATGGAGAGGAAAATCCAGAGGAAAACTCACCCCTGAATTCAACCCTGCTGTTGGATGCAGCTGACGAAGTCCAGCCTGCTGCTGAGGTTTGTTTTCAGCGAGGACTTTGCTGAGCTCTGAGAGGAATAATTTCGATTTTGTGGTGTTGGAGGGGCTGAGTTACAGAAATTGCTCTGCATTTGCAGCGGTGCGGACTCAGCTCAGAGAATGGTTGGATTTGATTTGTTCTCAGCGATCAGGGAATCCTCTTTCCTCCTTGCCCAGCTGAGTCACCCTGGCTGTAGAGGGGGAGATTTCCTCCTTCCTGCAGAGGCTGGGATGATAATTCCATGATACAACTGCCCTTCCTCCAGGGCTGGAAATGGCACAGTCTGGCTCTCCACACGTGTCCTTTACCTCGCTGCCCCTTGGAAATCGGAATATTTTGATTTTTAGCCACAATTATTTTTAGCAACCATGGGAACTGAGTGGTTTAAGATGTTTCATTCTGCCGAGTCCCGGGGCCACGTTCCTGTTAAATTTGAGTGGGAATGCTCCGAGTTCCACCTCCCCAGAACAGGGCTCAGGGATGTTTGTTCTTGGCATTATTTTTCATCCCTTCATCCTGATGCCTCTGGAAACAGAGTGCACTCAGCTCCTGAGTTCAGAAATGAGTGGTGATGGAGGAATAATGGTTCTTCTCCCTCAGGCTGGACTGATAATGGAATGGATAAATGGATAACTGGAATGGATAAATAATTTTGATTTCAAGAGAAACACAAAGCAAATCCCAAAAAAAATTTCTGTAGAAATGGAATTTATTTGTATTCTGGCTGGTCTGAGAGGATGCAGCAAAGAAAAAAAAAAAAAAAAAGATCCCTGCTCTTATGGTCAAGATTCAAATGCATGGAGGCAGACAGAAAAAAATGGGAATTAAACCCGTGGGGCTTCTTGGGGTTTTGCTCTTGAGATGAAAACCAGACATTTGTGCAGAGGAATTGGCCACATCCATTTGTGTGGGCACTGAAGAGATCTGGAATAATTGTTAATGTTGTGTTTGCAAACTCTGAAAGGCACTGATGGTTCATCTTTCAAACAAATAAAATTCAGCTGGGGAGTGCTGGCATCAACTGCAGCTCCAGGGCACCAGGGCAAAAGGATTTCCAAGCTCAGCACTTTCTATTCCTTCTGAAATGCAGATTTTTTTTTTTTAGGCTACCTGAAGTGGTTTGGGGATTTCTGTGCTGTTATTTGGGTTGAAGGAGATTGGGGCAGAAAGCACGGGGGGAAAACGGCAATAATTGGGTTTGGCTTTTGAGACAGGTTGTAAAATATTTTTGTACAAATGAAACTGAATTTTAATTTGCGACGAGTGAAAAGCAAAACCAGGTCAAGGAAATCGAGCGGGAGGAAGAGAAAATGCTGGTTTTATATCCCGGGTTGTGTCACTAGATGGTGCTGGGAATCAGACCAAAGGAAAAAACCCACATCAGATTCCAAACCAAGCCCAGCAAAAAGGGAAATAGAGGAGAGGGAGTGGAAATTTAATGTTGGAACAAATCTGATGTCTGAGGATGATGTGCCAGGGCTTCCCTGTGGTTTAAAATGTGCAGAACACGGCAGAAATACAATTTTTTAATGCTTTTCCCCCCTTGCAAAGTTGATGCCTCGAGCATTTGTGTTGGTTTCTGACGGCTCCGCTGGGAGCTGGGACAAAAAGGGGGTGGAAGGGACAGGGCAGAAAATGGAGCTGGTTTTAACAAAGCTCAGGTGAGAGCTCGAAGGACTCACAGAAGGTGGGATTTAAATGAGAGAATTGTAGGGCACAGGAAATGCCCCCTTTTTGTGTCCCTGCAGCTCACTGGCTAATTTAGACCTAATTTAATTTCGATCTGTCCACACCAAAACCAGGTTTCAGCAAGGCCGAGGCCTGTTCAGCAGAGGATAAACTCAAATTTCGGATGCTCAGGGTTAACATTTTGGGCGCTGAAGCCACAAAACCACATATTTTTTGGAGTCTGGGTGCTTGAGTTTCTCCATTTACAGTTGGGTGTTTTTAAGGAGCGTTTATCTGCTCTGCTGCAATACAATGCCGTGGCCTGCAGCCAGGCCAAACAGGCTCCTTCCAGCTCTTGCACAAGAAGCGCCTCCCTCACCTTTGGCCTCCTGCCCCTGCGAGACTCCAGCACCCGGGATCTGCTCTCCAGGGCCTCAAAGAGCTTTTCCTGCTTGACTCAGTTTTTGCACGTGGACAAAATGGGGAATTTGGGCCCCAAAGCCCTGATTTTTCCCTTTTAATTTTATTTTTTATTTTTTTTTTAATTATTTTTATTTTTAATTTTTTTTTATTTTTAATTTTTATTTTTATTTTTAATTTTAATTTTAATTTTTTTATTTTTAATTTTTATTTTTATTTTTATTTTTAATTTTAATTTTTATTTTTAATTTTTATTTTTATTTTTATTTTTATTTTTAATTTTTTATTTTTATTTTTATTTTTATTTTTATTTTTATTTTTATTTTTATTTTTATTTTTAATTTTTATTTTTTATTTTTATTTTAATTTTTAATTTTAATTTTAATTTAATTTATTTTTATTTTTATTTTTTATTTTTTATTTTTTATTTTTTATTTTAATTTTATTTTTATTTTTATTTTTATTTTTATTTTTATTTTTATTTTTATTTTTATTTTTATTCTTATTCTTATTCTTATTCTTATTTTTTTGCAATTCCCTCCCTTCACTCGTGTCCTGCCCAGGCTGGGGTGGTTGGGCAGTGCTATTTAATCTGTTTTCTCTCCTTTTCTGCCCATCTCAGAGCTGGAGAATGTCCCATCAGGACAGAAGGTTCCTCCTGCCAGATTTTACCAGATTTTATCCCCTGGCCTGGCAGGGATTCAGGGAAGCACTTAAATCTGGAATTTCAGGGCTGGCCTGACACTAACCACGAGCTGGTGCAGTCTGAGCTGGGGCCCTCACACCAATATTCCCAAATATTCCCAAATATTCCCAAATATTCCACAGAATTCCTTGGTGCAGCAGCTTTGGGAGTGAGCTGGGGTTGAGTTTGCTCTGCAGGGAGATGTGGTGCCTGAAAATCTGAGCACCTCACAGGGACCCAGGCCTGGCAGGAACAAAAAATGTGGTGATTCTCCACTGGATCATAACAATGAAATGCAAATTATTTGCATTAAATATAAGCTATACGTTTAAATTACATAAATTAAATACAATGATAGAATTTATAAATGAATATTGTATAATAGAAATGATAAATTTATATTTATTTTAATTATAAATTTCTCTTAAATATGATATTGATATTAAATATAATATTGATATTAAATATAATATTGATATTAAATATAATATTGATATTAAATATATTATTGATATTAGATATAATATTGATATTAAATATAATATTGATATTAAATATAAACTCCAAGGGGCCTGGATTAAAGCAGGACTTCCACAGCGGGCTGTGAGGGAAATATTTCAGTTATTCACAATTTTACTTCTGTATAATTCAGTCCCTTGGTGCTGAATTTCTTCTTTGAAGGGGATTTGAACCACTGGTAATAATCACTGATGGTATTTGCCAGAAACTTTCTGTTTCTACAGGCAAACCCTCAGCAAAGCTCTCACCCCAAAGCAAAAATCCATGTAAGAAATGTTCCTAAATAGCTGCGTGTCATTCAGCTGAATAAAACCAGAATTGAGAGGAATAAAACCAGAATTGAGAGGAATAAAACCAGAATTGAGAGGAATAAAACCAGAATTAAGAGGAATAAAACCAGAATTGAGAGGAATAAAACCAGAATTAAGAGGAATAAAACCAGAATTAAGATGAATAAAGCCAGAATTAAGAGGAATAAAGCCAGAATTAAGAGGAATAAAACCAGAATTGAGATGAATAAAACCAGAGTTGAGATGAATAAAACCAGAATTAAGATGAATAAAACCAGAATTAAGAGGAATAAAACCAGAATTAAGAGGAATAAAACCAGAATTGAGATGAATAAAACCCGAATTAAGAGGAATAAAACCAGAATTGAGATGAATAAAACCAGAATTAAGAGGAATAAAACCAGAATTGAGATGAATAAAACCAGAATTAAGAGGAATAAAACCAGAATTGAGATGAATAAAGCCAGAATTGAGAGGAATAAAACCAGAATTGAGATGAATAAAACCAGAATTGAGATGAATAAAGCCAGAATTGAGAGGAATAAAACCAGAATTGAGATGAATAAAGCCAGAATTGAGATAAATAAAACCAGAATTGAGATGAATAAAACCAGAATTAAGAGGAATAAAACCAGAATTGAGATGAATAAAACCAGAGTTGAGATGGGCCAAATTGCAGCTGCTCTGCACTAAGGCTGGCAGCATGCAAATTTGCTTATTTGGGGTTAATAATTAAAGCCATACACAAGTGGGGAGAAGAAAATAAAGGCCCTAAATCCATTTTACTCCTCTGACAGCCACAAACAACAATGGGGTTTAATCTGGGGTCAGGTTTCAGAGCCCTTTTCCCGTCCACCCAGATTTTATTTCACTGCCAGTGGCCTCCATCCAAATTCCTCCAGCATCAGGGAAACAACTCCCACTGAGTTCATTCAGCCCTACCATGGCTGCAGAAAAATGGGGAGAAATTCATTTATTGAGGCATAAAAACGCTGCTTATTCTGTGGGTGGTTGGACATGGGGGCAGAAAAAAAAGCCATAGAAAATAAGGATTTGGTGGTTTGTGGGGAAGAACAGGTGAGGGGTCACCAAATCTGCTCCTGCAGGGATGGCAACGGTCAGGATTGCTGTCATTGCTTGGAAAATTATTGTACTTTGCCTGAAAAAGGAGTAAAAATGTTGTTATTCTTTATCCTCAACCTCAAACAGTCGCTTGGAACGGATAAATAATTTTGATTTCAAGAGAAACACAAAGAAAATCCCCCCCAAAAAAATTCTGTAGAAATGGAATTTATTGGGATTCTGGCTGGTCTGAGAGGATGCAGCAAAGAAAAAAAAAAAATTCAAATTAATGATACCCCAAATTAATTCTGAAATTTGGTCTTTGCATAATAACCCTGAATAAGAGCAGAACCCTGCAAAAGAACCCCACAAAACTTCCGAGCTTGCTGAGCTATTTGACTTGTTAAATGTTGTGTATTTTATTGCCTTTTTGGTTTTCTTTGGTAATTGTGACAGCTGATATTTACCTCAAAATCAGGAAGTACATCCTGTTAAATGCATTCAGAGGCATTGAATTCCTTTGTAGGGGGATAAAAAAAAAAAATCTCCAAGAGCTGTGTGTGCCCAGCTCGGCTGTGACAGAGTTTCAAAAGCCAGGCCTTTGTTTCACTGAGCTGAAATTTAAGGAGAAACACCTCAGATCGCTGCCTTTAAGTAGATATATTTTACAGAAATGTGTTGATTTGCCACGGGAGAGATTTCCTTGGGATTATCCTTGCTTTCATTTGCTTGAACAAATGAAATAAATAAAATGAAAACAAATAAATGCTGGCTCTGTCAGCTTTTGAGGATCAGCCTCTCTGCCCAAACCAGTCCAACCTGGGCATTGTTTGGGTTGGTTTCCTGCCACGTGTTTGTTTTTTTTTTTTATTATTATTATTATTATTGTTTTTATTCTTCTCGAGCACTCAGTTCCCATGAAAGTGCCAACAGCTTCCCCTCCTTGCTGGGAGTTAATATTTCATTAGCATAAATCATTCTGTGTCTTCTGGAGTCTGACCTAATTTCTCCATGGCTACAAAGCTGCATCTCAGCCTTCCCTGCTGGGGAAATCCAGCACCACTTCCTTCTGCTAAAGCCCTAAAATTCTTGCCACTAAAAGATTTAACTCTTTAACATCAGGGATTTTACCTTTTTTTTTAGCAAAATCCTTTTACCTGAGGCACAGAAAATCTCCTGAAAAGCTGAGATTTTTAAGGCCATGCTGGCCAGAGGATGGAAATACCCATTAAAAAAAAAAAAAAAAAAAGTGTGGATGGAAAAAGAGGATGGTGATTAAAAAAAAAAAAAAGAGGATGGAAATGCTCATTAAAAAAAAGCCCAAAAAAAGTTTCATTCTCATAAAAAAGGTTCATAACTCCCACTTCAAAACACAGACTGAGCTGTTAAAATGAAGGAATCCCTGATTCCAGCAGGGCTTTGCACAATGAGTGTTGAATTCCTGCAGGAAGCAGCATCTTGTTCCCAAAAAATGACATTTATCATTCAGCTGAGGTGAAAGATGATGCAATTTTCTAGGATATGCAGCTGGCTGAGGGGGAGTTTGGGTAGGGAAATGAGAAAAATGCAAAATTACAGGTGTTGCTTGGAATTTGCTCCTCTTTATCCAGGGTTAAGAGGCTAATGGAAAACAAAGCTCATAAAAAAAGGGGGGGGGGGCTAAAAAAAAAATTAAATATTTACCCAGCGAGGGAAATGCCAATTGCCAGGTTAAATATGCAGGTTCTTTGTTATCATTCCTATGATTCCAGGGCAAAAAATCAGAGCTGAAGGAGGAGCAAATACCTGGGACAAGCTCTCCACCTGTGCAAAGGCAGAAGGGACTTGCCCGCCTGGCGAGCAGTGACCCCCAGGAACACTGGGGTTGCTTCCCATCCCCTCCCACCCCAATTTTGGTCAAGTTTTATGTGGGATTTATGCCTAAGAGCCACCAAAACCTAAAGGTTTTTTTTCCAGTATTCAACGTGAGCTCCGGTGAGTGGTGGGCGCTCTAAATTTTGTGCTGCACGGAATTTTCTGGAGGAAATTTTCAGATCTCTGGGTAATTCACAACCCTGTTCTCAAACCCTGAAAGGGGCAGAACCAGATGAGAAAAACCCTCAAATATTTGGTGTTTTTTTTTTTTTTTTTTATTCCCTGATTTGTTTTCCCCTAAATCCCCTATTTTGATGTGGAAATAATTTAAAAACCGACATTTAAAGCCCATCAGATCACGGTGTCCTGGTGCTGGGAGATGCCACCTGAGATGGTGCCAGCTTTTCGTGACTCTGCATTCATGTAAATAATCTTCAGAGAGAAACTGCTGCTACGTGGAACCCCATTTCAATTTGCATTTCCTCTCCAGAAAGAGAAAGGAAATGCTGAAGTCAGCAGAACTCAGAACTCACTGAGGGAGCTGCTCCACTGCTCACGATCCAAACTTCCCCTGATTTTAAGATTTCAGTTTTCCTCTGGCTTTCCAGTGCAGGGCTGGGAGGTTCCACTTGCAGGGATGGTCAGTCCTGCCCACCTGATTCCTTGCAGGACTGGATTTTAAAGAGAGGCATGGAAAACGAGGCCATAATGCATCTCATTATCTTAAATATTTAAAAATCCCCAACCTGATCCTCAGCGGTTGGCTTGAGATTGGCAGGATTAAATAAACCTCGGTGTTTTTCATATTTGTAGTCTGTTCTTAAACCTCAGACACACTCGAGCTCGTGTTTGCAAGTCCTTCCCTGCAGCTGAAGTCCCTGGATTTGCCCTTTTTTTTTCTTTTTTTTTTAATTAATTGCAGAAATACTCTCACCCACTCGATTGCAGGTGCTGCTTCTTGAAGATAAATGTTAAATGTCAAAAATTTGAAAATAAACCAGAACAGTTGGAAGGAGGGGAAAATTGACAAATCTTGGCACCTCAGACCTGGCAATGAAGTAGCACAGAGATATTTCAGTTTTTCACCCACTTCTCTCAGAGAGTTGTTCATTTGCTCCTGATTGAGCAAATCCTACTTTTCCTGCAGGACGAGTGGTGGATTTTAGGGTGAGTCAGGAGCTGCTCCTGCCTGGAGCCACATCCAAAGGGTCAGAAAAAAAGGAATGGTCCCCATAAAACAGGGCCCAGGCAGAAAAATCCCCATAAAACACGTTGTGTCCTGCCTGGCTGGGCCTTGTTAGGCTGAGTTCATTCCCTGCAGGGCTCTCTTCTGTTAACAGGGTGAATGTTTGGGCAAAAGCTCGAAAATTGGATTATTTCCTGTGCTCCTGGGAGCTGTGTTAATATTACTGGAGGTTTCATTCACTGTTCTCCCTCAGAAAATACAGGGCAGAGCCAAAGTCTCCTCCTGTTTGGGAGCTGCTGCTGGAGAGGAATTCCAGGCAGAGCTTTGAAATGAAGTTTAATTAATAAATTAACTTCCTCCTGAACAATTCCTGGGGTCCAGCCATGCCTGGCTCTGTCTTTCCCCAAATCTTAGAGAATTCTTCCTTTAAGTTTTCTCCCAGAGTAGCCAAGGCAGGACATCAACCAGAAACCTCTGCTGGTTACAGAGGACGGGGACCAGGGCTTGGAAGGTTTTGGAGCTAATTTTAATTAGCTGATTGCCTAACGAAGGAGGAGCTTTGTGCCAGGTTTGAGAGGGGGCATCTGGCTGGAATCTCAGCGTGCCTGCAGCCAAATGGCTCAAACCACAGCCAGACATCCCTGGGGAGCTCAGCTCCCACTCAGCACCAGGGCAGCTTCCATCCCATCTCACATTTAACCATGCCCAGCCTTAATGGAAGTGTAAAAATAAGATTTGGTGCCTTTCAGATTGGATTTGGTGCCTTTCAGATTGGACTTGGTGCCTTTCAGATTGAATTTGGTGCCTTTCAGATTGGATTTGGTGCCTTTCAGATTGGACTTGGTGCCTTTCAGCCTCTCAGATCCCAGAACCACACGCAGCAGCGCTGACTCTTCAAGCTGGTGAAGGGTTGCAGGATGGGATTTTTTGGGTTAAAACGCACCCAAAAAAAAAAAAAATTAACCCTGATTGAGGTCTCTGTGGAAAGGAATCATCTCTGTCACAGGAGTAAACTGATTTTAAAGCTTCAGGTGTTTGATTGGATTTTGTTGCTATGTGAGTGAAGAATTTCAGTGGTACCATTTTCTGGTATCTCCTAAGGGACTGGTTTTCACAAAAAGCAGAATTTTTACTTCCTAAATCCTGAGATTTTTGGAGAAATGTTAAAATCTATGACAGATTTTTTTAAAAGATGCACATATTTAGCAATATTACAAAAACCATTTTCACCAAGGGTGGGAACAGCAGGGACCTTTCATCCCTGAACCCTGACCTGGATGCTCTGGCAATTTGGGTTTGGTTGGCTTTATTTGGTTAATTTGAGTTGGTTTGGTTTTTTTTTTTTTTTTTTTTTTTTTTCAGACAGGAAAATCAAAAAGCTCATTCATTTTCTGAGTATTCAGTGGTTTAATGGCAGGATGGGATTTATTGCTGTGCTTTGGCTCTTTCTGCCTCACTGAAAAATCTGAAATGTTCCATTTGCTGTGGCTGCTGAGAAAATCCATCGAGTGTTGACAAAGCTTGGAAGGGAAACTGAAAAACAACATTTTTCCTGATATGAAAATGTTCAGCACCTCAGCTCATTTGTCTATTGGCTCCTAATGTTTCATTTAGAAGTTGCAAAGCCAGAGGAAACATCAGAATAAATGAGTCACAATATTCTTACAATTTCGAGAGGTTCAGCTGGGAAAGTCCACGTTTGCCTCGCTTGCAGCAAGGTTGAAACAGCACAATCTGATTTGTTTTGGTTTGTTTTGTGTTTTTCTTTCTTTTTTTTTTTTTTTTTGTTTTATTTTTTTTTCCCCTCTGATGTTATCAGAACAGAAAAACTCCATGCAAATTTTGCAGAGCCCTCAGCAGAATGCAGATATCCGTGCCCTGACCTCGCACCTTCCAAAGGTTGCAGAGAAATTAATTCTTGCTGAAAACAGGCAAAGCTTTTCTTGCTGCCTGCCAGGATTTAGGGAATTTTCCCCTTTTCCATGTGAGGAAAGGCTGCTCTGCTCCATCCTCTCTGCAGGTGAGCACGAGGTGCTGTTTTTCCCAGGGGTGCAGAGGATGACAGGCATGGAAAACTGGTGCTCTACAGCCAAGTGTTCCCCATCCTTGGCAAATTCTCCCCCAAAAAAAGTGATTTTTTTTTTTTTCCCCCTGAATTTATTCACCTGGCCACAGCCTGCCTGCACTCGTGATGCACTTGAACTCACTGCCTGTAACTGGGAGGGAATAAATGATTTTAACATAATTTAAGGTGTGATCCAAACCGCAGGGAGCTCTGACCCCATAGGAAAATTCTTCCCTTCTCTAAAGAGAAAACCACCTTAAAATCCTTTTTTTTTTTTTGGAAGTCACCCGGCCTTGTCTAATAGGAAAAGAAAAAGACTCCAAAAAACATCCACAAATATGTCTTAATATTTGGGTTTAAGTCTCCCAAAAGATGGCTGGGATTTTCCTTGGATGCTGAGACTTTCCAGTGACACCAGGGCATGGAACTGCAAGGGAAAACTCCTCTTTTTTTTAATGCCTGCAGAATTTATTTCCACTTTTGCCCACGTGCATTGTAATTTCCCCTGATTTTCTGGTATCCCTGTGAACCTGACACCTTGTAGAGCATGGAAAGGCAGAAGGGATTCCTGCAATTTGTGGGTTTTTCTTGATATTTTCTAGTGTTTTTTTTTTTTCCCCACTAGAAAATATCAGAAGTGGTATTTTCTAGTGGAAAAAAAAAATAATTTAAACCAGCTTTGTTCCAGACTTGTTTTATTGGGTTTTTTTTTACTTATTCAGCATTTTGTGTGAAGGGAAATCCCCAAATTCTCCTTGCAGAACTTGGATATTCCAACAAAAAACCCACCTGAGAGCGAAAACGAGCATTTAACTGTGATGGCCACAACACTTGGGGTTCCTACACCTCACACTGAGTGTAATAATTGAATTTAATCTGATTTTTTTTGGAGACTTGGGTCACCCAGGGTTGCAGGAGTGGCACTGCAGGAGCAGGAGCTGAATGAATTCTGGCAGCCCCAGCTCACGTTGCAGGTGAGGATTCCTGAGGCCAGACTCCCTGGCAGGGTAAACGTCCCTCATTAGTCTTTCCCTGGCTCAAAGCACCTTCAGAGGTGAAATTGTGTGGAAAATAAATAACTGCAGAGTGTGCAGAGCTCTTGACAGGTGAACAAAGGGGAGAATTAAATGGAAAATTAAATGCCTTCATTGGTTCTTGCAGCAGAATCATCAAGTTCAGTCCTAGCTGGTTTCTCTACCTCGATTAAACACAATTAAAAGTCACCCAGTGAGAGCTCCAGGCACTGAGAATGGGGAATTTTCACAGCTGAGCCCTCCACAGGGAAAACCCTTTTTTTTTCCCCCTTATTTTTATCATTTTTGTGCATCTGGAGCAGAAGAAAACACCCTTATCTCTCTCTGCCCTGCAGGAGAGGAGGGAGATTATCCAAAAATCTGTAAAATGATGGTTAGGGAGCAATCAGAATTTTAAATGGGAATGTCTGGTTTGAATATTTTTTGAACATTTTCTCATTTTTCTCTGCTTGGAACATTCTTTGCTGCTGATGTTAGTGCCACGATGATGAAACTTTTCAACATCTGCTGTGTTTTATAGCTCCTTTAAAAAAAAAAATAAAGAGAAAATTAATTTGGGTTAAAGAAAAAGTTGGCAGGCAGAACTGGCTGACAGAAAATTCATGTCTGCAAATGGAATTTCTGCTTTATGGGGGGTATTTCATATAATGTGTGATAAATCCTGACCAAAAATCAGAGCAGGAGTCTCTGTCTGCCCCAGGATGCTGCTCTTACACCACATCTTCCCCGTTGCTGCACTTTCCTTTTTTTAAAATCATGCTTTACTGGATGGCATGAGGGGAAACGAGGTTGTTTCTGGTTTAATTTTGGAGCATTTCCCCCGATTTTACGCCTTGACCCGCAGCAGCCGGGAGGGGACCAGCAGATGGCAGCTTCAGCCAAGGAATGCACATCTGTTAAAAGACATTTACGGCTGAACGCTGACTGCAAAACTTCTGGCTTGAGCTAAATGGTGGCTTTGTGCCTGAGCTTTGTTGTTCATTTGGGGTTTGTTGTTTGTCATTGGGGTTTTTTTTTTTTTTTTTGCCGCTCGTGCTGCATTTTGGGGACAATGACGGTGAGGAGGAGGAGGAGGAGGCTCTCGCTGGGGCACGGGGATGCTCAGGCTCAGCGCTGGTGCGTGGGCTCGGTGTAACAAGGATTGTTTGTGTCAGAAACTCGAGTTCCGATGCTGTCAAACACCTCTGCAGCCAAGGCTGGGCCGGCTCGGAGCCGTTCTGAGCTGAACGCTTTGAGCTGCAGGTCACATTTCACCAAGCCCCGCAAGGGAGCTGCGACTTTCTCCTCAGAGCAGGAGCGGTGTTAGACACAAAATGCCACTTTGCCTCGTGCCCTTCTCTCTCTGACTACTCCAGGGCAGAGAAACGGGTGACTGAACGTGCTGTGGCTGCTTTTTGATGCCAAGAATTTGCTGTTTTGATCAAATGCTGCCACAGTAGCAGCAGAAATGGAAGGGAACACACACGGAGTGAGTAAAACACAAAACTTTTCCTATTTCCCCTCTCCCCAACCTCCTAATGGAGCCTTAATGGAGTCCTAATGGACTAAGCAGAGAATGAATCTGACAGCAGAGATGAGCTGAGCTCTGGGGTCAGTCCCGCAGGCAGAGCTGTCCAACCCCTCACGCTCCTCATGTCCTGGGAAAAGTAAACGTCCCGAGCTTTCAGAAGCAGCTGCACCCTCAGGGGGCTTTCCCAGAGGTTTGGAGGAGACCACAGAAAAGTAAATGAAGCAAGGGGAGCTGCTGTGTACACTCCGAGCTCGCTATTGTTCTCTGCTCTGCCCACTCCTCTGCAGGGATTCGGGGCAAGGCAGGCAGGAGATGCTGCCAAAGCTGCTGGGTCCCGTTCCCCCTCGAAACTCTGGGGGCAATCGTGCTCAGAGAGTGCTCTCAACACGGGTGTTTTCCAGAAGGTGCCAGACAAAGGGGGCTTGACTTTCCTTGTGACTCGGTTTGGGTTTGAACTTTTGCCTTGGTGGCAGAGTCAAGGTTCGTGTGCTAAATGAAGCAGGTGGAAGCAGCTTGATTTTCTGACCTGATGGTAGAATATCAAGCACCCTTGGCTTGAAGAAATGCTGGGTGTTGGGTTTTGGCAAGCCTGGGCCAATGTCTGAGTGTGAAAGGAGGTGCTGGAGCCCCTGGATTGCTGTGCTGAGTTGGGCACAGGGCTCGGCTGAGTGTGGCTTTTCCAGAAGGGTTTGAGATGGGTTTGTTCCACTGTGTGAGCTGAGCACACAGAGTGTGAGCTCCAAAACGCCTTCCTAGGACTTGCCTTAGTGTGCATCCAGTCGAAAGTGCCGTTCTCAGAAGCTGAATTCACGTCAGCAGTAACAGGAATTTGGAATGAAAGCCTCTTCTGTGAATGGCGAATGTAGGGCGTGAGAAGCAGCCCTGAGCTCGTGTTACACACCTTCCCTGCCCTTCAGTTCTGCCCTGTGAGGAGAAAGAGGCCATTAAAAACCCCTTAAAATATTCCTGTGCTTTGGCAGACTCTGCAAAGAGGGAGCAAAGTTTTTTTTGGGCAAAAAAAATCTTCCGTGCATTCAGAGCAGGACGGGCGAAGCCTGCGAGCCCGGAGGGAACGTGGAACTTTCTGCTGTGTTTATTTCCCACCTGGTGTAACCCCAGGCTGCCCTGAGGACTCACCCTGGCAGCTCCCAGAGCCATTTCAGTGATACCCTTAATCCTGTTTTCGCTCCGTGAATCATTTGTGAGCTGCGTTTGATTTCTGTCAGCGCCGCGTTTGTTTTGGGGGCGGCTCTGCGCCTCTGGTTTCCCAGCAGATCATTCTGGATGGCTGCTCTGCACCGTGTGTGCTGCTGGGCACGGGGCTCTGGAAGCCACAAAAGCACCAGGGTGATGCTGCTGTAGGTGGGGAAGTTACAGAGGCGCTGCCCCCTTCTCCTTTCAGCCCAGGTGCTTTAGGAGCCTCTGAGGGAATCACAGAATTCACTGAGGCCGTGCTGGGCTCGGGCTGTGTGAGCAGCAGGAAGGGACAGGCAAGGGCAGGGGAGAGCTGAGAGGACGAGGTGACCACAATAACCAGTGTCATAAATATTTCTATATTCTTAAATATTTCTATGTCCTTAAATCCATCAGAAGTGCTGGGGTGGTTCTGTGTCCGTTTTTTGGAGAGGGTGGAGCAGTCACATCTTGGAGATCCTAAGGATAAAAAATCCTGGGAAAAGCTCTTCTAGTACTTGGTGTGTGTTAAAAACCTCACAGGTACTTGCTGATGGGAAATTCTCACCTCTCTAAGTGCAGACAAATATGGTTAAGTTGGATATTTTTTATTGTCCCTTCACTCCAGAACTTTTTACTCCAGAACTCAGGATTTTCTTGAGGATGTTTCGAAGTATCTTCACCCAGACAGGGTTCTGAAGAGTTTCCCCCTTAAAAATTCATATTATTTCCTTTGTGCCTGACATAAAAGATAATTTATTGTGTGAAAAGATCCATGTAATAACCCTGGAGGGGACGTGGGATGTGCCAGGATCAGGTCCTGGCTGCCTGCGAGGGCTCTGGTGGTTTACTCTGCCCAAGGACTTCATCTCCAGTGCTGAGCACACACCAGGGCTGCATCATTTGTTCCTTATCAAAGCTGAGGAATGAATCAGAACTCGTTTCAGAGGGCGCAGTGGGAGGTGTGAGGCTGATAGGCGATATTTAAAAAACGAAAGAAGAAGATGAAAAAACCCAACAAAACTGCGTTTGTTGCACCACGCTCGTTTCAATGTTCATTATGGGACTGAAAAAAAGGGTGATGCACTTCTTGGGAAGCACAGGACCAGCAGGACCTTGCTCACAAGGCTGGCCCCCAAATCTGGCCTCTGCTCCTGGCCCTAGTACAGATTTCTTCTGTGACTTTGGGCAAAGCCCTTTTGCTGTCTGATCACCTCACCCACTGCAGAGTGAGGAGCCTGGTTGGGTCCTGCTCTGAGTCCTGCCAGGAGAGCTGGGGCTGGGATTTGGGTGGCCCAGAGCTCGGGCTGTGCTCAGGGAATTCACCAGGGCACAGAGTGGTGTTCCTAAATCAGCTGGCTGGAACACGTCCAGCCTCTCTGAGCTCTGGTTCTGGGTGGTTTCCTGCAGCATTTTCCCTTTCAATATCAAGCTACAAAGTAAAGACACAGATTGTAGAATTTGTGATCTGAAATAACAAATCTTTCCTGGTCTTATGTCAGATTTTGTTGCCTTGAATGAGACTCAGATTTCCATTTCCTCTATTCTCTCTCTTGATTAGGAAAGGAGTATGAGAACCTTTTCTAGGCATGGTTATCCTCTAAACTCATCCAAAGATCCACTTATTAATTTAAGTTTTGTATTCTCAAAGGTAAATGTTTGTGTTTGCAGACCACAAAGCTTTCTGAAATATCAAACTACTCCTTATATATTCCTACCTCTCGTAAGGATTGAAATGCTAATATTGACTTGTTTAAAAACAAAGGAAAATAAACCCCACACCCCACAACAACAACAAAACCCAACACTTCTGTCAACAGCATTAATCCACTCTGGGGAGAAAATCACTGATTCCCTGGAGCTGGGCTGGTAAGACAACATCAAAGAGATGAGGGAGTGAGTTACAGCTCAGGTTCAGACTGATAGAAAATCATTGGGATATTTCTATTTGTCACTCAAAATTCTTGCAGGGCCAGACCAGACCAAGCAGAGCCAGCTCTTGGTTTTAGTTCCCCTTAAGAGCAGCGTCAGCTCAGAGTATAAACTCGTTTTTTTTTTTTTTTGCAGAGAGCTTAGCTGCAAGATCACCAAAAATCTGCTCTCCCTCCATCACTCCACCCTTCATCTGCACTGCTGGGCTGAGGAGAAGCAGTGGCGGGAGGGATGGGGAGTGGAGGAAGGGTTTGCCATGAAAAAAAGGGAAGGATGGATGGTCTGCAACAGTTTTGAGGCTCCAGACTTATTTACAGACCTAAAGTTGATAGTTTATAATCATTCACGTTCACATTTATAAACCTGAATCATGCATTACAGAGTTTTCAGAGGAAGAGGCAAATATGATGTTTTTGATCTTTCTCTCTGCTTTTGTCTCTTCCTTTGCACCTCATAAATGAATGGTCCCTATCTAAATTACATTTATAAAATGCATTCAATGAGGAAATATTCATATTTTTACTTTGCTTGGTGTGGGGTGATGTGGCCCTTTATATCTTAATGTACATTTGAAGTTACTTTTTGGAGAGCGATTCTTTGTTAAGCACACCAAAAGTTAATCTAGAAACCATGTGTAAAATATGGAAATGGATTATTATCAGCCGCCAAAACAGTTTTATCTGAGGAAAACATGCCCCTTTTCTGCAACTTCCTCATTTTAGATGTTCATTACAATAAGACTTTATCTGCCTGGCTTTGTATTTTTAAAGTATCGATGTAAAGAGCTCAAAACCGGTTTAATCCTGAGTTATTTAATGTTACCCACAGCTTTTCTAAGCTCAATTAAAGCCCAGTTAAGGGCAGGATGATAAGCAATATAGATTCTTTTAATATGAGTCTATATATTTGCTTTGGGCTATGGAGCAATCTGCCTTCAGCTGCACTCCAGACCCGCTGTGTACAAAGCTCAGCCTGTGCTGCTGCTGCTCTGCAGAGCCCAAATGTGCACAGAGAGTGTTCTCAGGGTGGAAAACTGGCCCAGAGTCCTGCCTGAGCCCTTCATTTCAGGCTCCGGCCAGCTAGGAGGAAAATGAAGTGATCTGGTAAATAGCAAAAGCAATAAATGTACCTGAGAATGAGCAATTCTGTTTGGTCAGACCCGACTAATTGATGATTTCATTGTGCTGCCTCGCAGTGAATATCCCAGGAACAGAAAGCTCAGCACTGACAAAACTGTCAATGAGATTCTTCTCCCCACACAACCCCTCCAACAAGCCAGACAGCGAAGCACAAAGGATTTCACTGAAAACTCGTAATGCAGCACTACTACTAGGGAACAAGAAAAGCAAAAGGAAACAGGGACAGAGATATTCCTGCATCTGTGTCAGGTTTCCATCCTGGGCTTTGCTCTGTCCCAGTAGCTCTGTGCTGTCAGAATCCAGGGGTTTCCACAAGAAAATTTCAGCAGGGAGCACTTCAAACCCCCCTAAATGCTGCTTGTGCTCCAGCCAAACTCCAGAACTTCCCCCCGTGTTCCCCCCTGGCATTGCCCTGTCCTTCAGGCTTCCAGCAAAGCCAGGGAACACTGGCTTCAGCTAGAATTTGTCAGGAAGAGATTGTGCTGCTGCATTATCTTAATTCTACACATGTAGGAGGTTTCTGAAACGGAGTTTCATTAGGTTAGGGAGAAATCCAACACGGGTATCTCACAGATAGGAGAGCCCACGGCTCCTTTGTGCTCTGGAGTGGCTGAAATTCCAGTGAAACCAATCTCAACGCTTTTCCTGGCTTCACTGGGAGCTCAAGCCCAGCCTGGCTGGCTGGTTTTGCAGTATCAGCTGTTACTAAGCACTTCAGCAGCAGGGAGGATGTCCCAGCGTGGGGCTGGTACTCAGCAGTAATTCAGATATGCAAAATGTGGCTGAACAATGCCCTCGTGCCTGAGAACAGAGGAGGTCGGGGCTGCTTTGGAGGGCAGACATGCACATCCCTTAATTCTTTCCACTCCACTTGCTCTGGGGTTTGCTTCTTTTTTGGTTTGTGGACAAGTCTTTGAAGTAGAGCGAGCACAATTAGGTATTCATCTGATTAATCTGTGTTTCCCCACTAAATGCAGTTGTGGGATGGTTCACAGAATGGATCTGTTCCCAAGAGGTGCCTGAAACACCTGAAAGCATAAAATTCCTTCAGCAGAATTCTGGCCAAAATCCCCACCAGGTCCTGCCTTGCTCTTTTTACGGGAAGAGAAATTGGGGAGGGCAAATTTTTGGGCAATGATTAAAAACTGAACAGCAACATGGTGAATGACAAGATCCTGACCTCACTGTGCAACTCCAACAAATATTTCTCTGGGAATAAAGCTCCTAAGTCAGTGTGAGTTGTGAAAATGGATCCCAGGGGATTGATTTTTAGAGGGAAGAGGGTTGTGTTCATGGTGTGGATGGTAATGGTGCTGTCATTAATGCCAAGAAGTTCTCCAGACTCCCGTGGCCTCCCTTCAGCTTTGCAGGCTCTTTTGGAAGGGCTGCTTCTCCCTGGGTAGGAAGTGTTGTATTTTGATAAAAACAAAACAGAAAAAGAGGAGTTTCTTTTTTAAATTAAGGACGCCCTGGCTTAATGGGGCTTGAAGTGTTTACAGGTGTTTCCTCACAAGTTCAAATTTAGTGGCCCCAGGGAGTTGAGATTCTCATAAGGCAGGAGCAAGCACTCAAATTCTGGGTTTTAGAAGGGCTGCTCATTTAAAGGGCCAGGCTGGCATGGCCTGGGGGCTGGTTTGGCCGTGTGAAGACAAGAGTTGTGCCATCCAGAGCAGCAGAACGTGAGCAAAAAATCATCCTCACTGCCCCAAGAGGTCAAAATCTTCCTAAAAGACCCTTTGCTGCTGCCCAACCTTTTGCCCTGATTTTGCAAACTTGTGGTGAAAATCCCAGGAGAGGCAGGCTCCACCTTTGATCGTTCAAACCCATCTTGGTGCCACCTTTCTTCTGCAGAACATCTCCTCCGAGGAGCTGCTGAGCGTGGTGAAGGAGAAGGAGGAGAAGCAGCAGACAGCAAGGGGAAAACGAACAAGTGGCTGTGGTCGGAGGGGTGATGATGTCACCGGGCTCAGCGGGAACACGGCGCTTTTAAAAAGCTGAAAGAAACATCCTGACCCTCACTTGTCACATCCCCACCCAGGAGCCACACACACACACACACAGAGCCGAGTTTTCCTCAGCCAAGAAGCTCCATCCCACCACAGAATGCACTGGCAAAAATGTAAGTGAGCTGTGCTTTGCTTCTCCTACCTCTGGTGGCAGCTGGGGGCTGTGAGGGGTAAGTCAGCAGAGAGGGAGGGGATGCTCAGGAATGGCTCGAGAGAGGCCAGTGCTGAGGTGTGATGCTCATTTTCCAGCAGGGATATGAGCTCAGGGCTGCTTTGTTGGCTTTCATCACTATGAATCAAGTGGAAGACTATGATTCATAAAAACAATAACAGGATGCAGGTATTATATCAAAGGTTACGGTGGTTACGTAGCAGAAAATTTTCCTTTTGAAAAGTGAAACTTGTGAGAAATCTTATTTCTGTGCCTTTTTTTTTTTTTTTTTTTTTGATATGCACTTCTTTCAGCTAATTAAAAAAGATAAGGAACAAAGCAGTTGAGGGCAATACAGTTATGACTTTACAGGAAATCAGTTTTCTTGTTTTCAAGATAATTTCGCTCCTCTGGGCCCACCTTTGCTGGAGTAGTTTACTGATCCTGCTCCAGGTAGGTGTTTGCTTCTTGCAAGGTTTTCATTCTCACTCTTATCACCATCATATCTCACTTGTCATCAGTAGGGGATGCTCATTTTGGCACCTGTGCTGCCACCCTTTGCCTCTCACCCTGCTGTTCCATTAACACAGAATGGTACAACACACCTGAGTGGAAAAATTAATTTCTTAAACCCTTGCCAGTGACTTATCTGACATTACTCATCTTTTTATCTCAGCTTGTAGGTTGTTCTGCTGAGTGTAGTAAACCAACCATGCGCCTTTGTGAGCTCTGAAATC
This sequence comes from Vidua macroura, assembly GCF_024509145.1. Lineage (NCBI taxonomy): Eukaryota > Metazoa > Chordata > Aves > Passeriformes > Viduidae > Vidua > Vidua macroura. Next base: position 2,016,014 of record NC_071592.1, read on the forward strand.
CATTTCCTCTATTTTTTTCCTCTGCCTTCTTTCTTTTCAGCTGAACATTTTGGAAGCTCAAATGTCTATTTGGGAAGTTTTATTTGTATTTCCCCCTTCACCTTGAGCAGTTTTCAGGAGAAGACGTGGAAAAAAACTGCAAGATGATTACATCCAAATCCTGATTCTAATCTTCCAACTCAGAAGTCCCTGAATGGTTTATTTGGGTTGTTTTTTTTTTATTATTCCTGCAGTGACAAAGCAATGCTAACAACAATGCTTTGGGTAGGAGGAAATTGGGAACTGAATTGATGTTTTTATTTTGCTTTTTTCCTTTGACACTTGCAGGAATTACAAGTCCAATTATGTCAGTCACTCCCTGATGAGAATTTGTAGACAGCTCCTGGCCGGTGTCCCCTGAGCTTGTTAATCCTTGAATCTCCCTCCTTTTGAGGTTTTGTCAGAATTCCCTTTTGCAGCATGGTGCTGTTGGAAATCTGATGGGTGCTGCTGCTTTTCCAAGCCATTGCAGCGTGGCAGGCAGGAGGGGTGTCCTGGGCGAGCCCTGAGCCCAGGGCAGGTATCCAGGTGCCAGATCCCGCGGGTTTCAGTGGAAGCTGGAGCTCCCAGCAGCTCCGAGTCCCCATTTGGTGTCACCTCTGTCTCCTGTCAGTGTGACCAGCTGGGAGCTGGTGGAGTTTCCTGCACCACCTGCTTCAGGCCACCTGTGACCCCACGGATGTCCCACCCGTGGCCTTGCTCTGGAACAGAAATCGATGCAGAGGCAGCTCAGGTGACCTGGGAACTTTCCAAACTGAAACCTTGAGATCTGACTCATTTGGTGCTGGCAACACCAAGATTTTGGGTTCAATCCCTGCATGGGCCATTCACCTCAGCGTGGATGATCCTGGAGGGTCCTTCCCAGCTGATTCTGTGAAAACCCAGAAGTGACACAAGAACTCCCTCCAGCAGCAGGTGTGACCTCACCTGAGGGCATTTCCCAGGGCACCTCTCAGGGTGGTTTCCTGCTCCTTCAGGGTCATTTCTGCAGGAACACGAGGAAAGCTGGGACACTCTGCTGCCGTGGCAGGGCCTGGCTGGCCCCTGGGAATGTTGCCCAGGTCACGGCACAGTGACTCCCCTGCAGGACTGGGGCCCTGGGCTTCCGCCCACAACCCCCGAGGGTGGCTCAGCCCGAAAGCCTCCCCTCCCACGGCCCAGGAGAAGTGACTGGTGGGGGCTCCCCAGGATTCTGCTGAACGGGAGCAGCCCCAGCAGCCCCTCAGGGATGGGAAACTCATGGGCAGCACCAGCCGTTTCCTCTGGGTTTGCTTTGATTGTTACCTCCACAGTGAATTTTTTCAACCCACCCCGATGGACCTTCCGTACGAATGGTTTGTGTTCTGCAAAGCGTGGAAGCAGCTTGGGCTTGATGATCTCAAAGGTCTTTCCCAGCCTAATTAGTTCTAATTCTGCAGGAATCTCCTGTTTAGGTGCTGGTTTTGCCTGTGTCCATGTTTTTGGGTGCTCAGCTCCTGCTGCAGTCACTGGCAGAGATTGAGCTGCTCAGATTCCCTTTACCACCGAGAGATGTGAAGTCACACCTCTGCAAATCCCTTCCCAGACGCTTTTAAAGTGAATAAAAAAGCTTTTCTGCCCACAACAGATGTGGGGCTGCATGGAGCCACCCTGAAAGTATCAGCTAATGAGACTGAGAGGTGAAACTGCAACATTCTGCACCTTGTGAGTGATAATTTTGGTAAAACCCCACCAGGAAAGAGGGATAGCACGAAACTTGAGCCCATCCATGCTTTGCAAAGCAGGTGTCAAACTCTACGAATGACCACAGCAGCAATTAAGTGGAAAGCTTGCATTACTAAAATGGAAAGAGTATTATGGGCTGGGAGGAATTAGGACCTGAGGGTGAGACTTAAGGTTAAAGACACTTTCTGTCTATCTCAGCTTCCCCTTTGCACCAGGGCTCCTCTTATTCTGAAACAGAGAATTTTTAGTGGCCCTCACCACTGCATGGCCAAAGCATCCAACTCTCATTTGGCACTTGAAGGTTTTTTGGTTTTTTTTAATTAGAATAATCAGGGCAGCAGGGATTAGCCAGCATTTTGTGTCTCCCCTTGATTTTGGTTTCTATCCAAGTGGAAAAATCTAAAATCCACTCTGGATTTGTTCATCTGCAATACCTTCCTTGTGTGGGAACAAAATGTAGGCTCTGCACAGTGCTCTCCACTCATTTAGATCCTTTTAGGTGTGAAGGAAATAGGTTTTAAAGGACAGCTATCAAAAGCATTCCTCAAGAACAGCATGAGGCACATGGGTTTGCCTGAATCCAAGGCTAGTTTGATTCCTGGAAAATCTTCCAACACCTGAAAATGAAGATTTTGGGCATAAATCTAAAATATTCTTCCATCAAATGAATATTTCACTGAATTTGGGGGTTATAATGCAGTGTAGGAGACCTGGCCAAACAGGACTCTGAGGTGTTGTAGCAGGTGAATTATTGAGGTTGTTGAACTCAGGACCCTCCTGAGTTCATTTCCTCGTGCTGAGCAATCAACCATCACTCAGCCCTTTCTGCCCCTGCTCCGAGCTGGGCTTGTTTTAAAGCAGATTCTCTGCCCAGATGTTTGGTGGGTGCTTTGCACTGGCAAAAATCTTCATTGAATTCCCCACCCACAGTGCATTGGACAGGATAAATGACTTGGGGATGAGATACACCCCAAAAATGTTCATTTCTGCAGCTCTGGCAGAGCTCAGGTTTGTGGAGTCGATGTTTCCACGCAGCACCCAGAACAGCAGAACTCTTCAGCATTTGCACTCAAATAAATTAGTGCTAATTAAATTGAAAAAGCAAAACATGGATCGTATGAATCCTCTCCAGCCCAATTTTCCGTGTGTTCTCTGTAACTTCAGGGGAAATTTGGGTTGTGTCAGATGCACAAAAAGTTCATGTCCAGCCCTTCAAATGGCTGCGCAAACCTGGGGCTTTGGGATGAATCCTTTGGGAGTGAAAAGATAATGCAGCAAGAAATGGCCAAGTGGAACTCAGGCAAACATTTTCTGAGCTGTTTCATGATTTATTTGGCACTGATGAGGTTATTCACTCTCAGGACCAGCCAGAGAATTATCAGTCAGGTGGGTGTTAATTAATTTAGGTCAGGTACCAGGGACCTGGTGCTCACCAGCCACCACCAACACAAGTGGATGGATCTTGGCAGAAATAACTGGATTTTTGTTTCAGGGGCTGGAGTTGCAGGTGGGTCGTGTCAGTGTTTCACCTTTAACTGTTGGTTGGATCAATTAAAATATTAATTAAAAGCAGGACATGCCCTGAAGGCTGCTGAGGGATAGGGATGGAGTTGAAATGAAGATTTCTGAGTGACTCCCTGTCACGTCACTATCTGGGATTTTGGGCAATTAAATGCATTTCAGTGCTTTGCTCCCCTGCCCTGGACTGACCACAAAGCAGAGATAAAGTTCACCTTGGTTGTTTTTGAGGGAAATTCTGTAATTAGCCAGGAAATAAGGACAGGGCCATGACCAATGCTGAGTCCCTTGCCATGGGCATGGATGTAAAAAGGTTTTGATTTGACTCGAAGCAAACAAGCCTATGAAACGAAGCCTCTTTCTTCTTTTTATTAGCCAAAGTTCACTGTGTCTGATAAAAATGTGATTTGGTCTCCAATATCCAAGCCATTAACTCAGGGGTTTGCTAATTGAAACCTCAGTTTTTCTTGTTATTTGCAGTCGGCGATTGCTTTTCGGTGTTACTGCAAACAAGAGAAACTATTGTGTTTCTTTTCAATTATTTATTACACTGGAGGGCGAAAGGAGGAAAAAAAAAAAAGAAGGGAAAACCATTTGCAGTGTTAACGCTGATCAATTGATAACTTTATCATGTGTCAGCACTGCGAGCACAGAAATCTTCTGAGAGGGGGAGCAGTGGGACACTGCTGCAGGCAGGGGCTCGGGCAGGACCAGCAGGGAATTTCAAAGTGAGATCTGCCTGCTGTTGTAGATGTAGATGTAGATGGGAAGAATGCTGATGTCTGACTCCAGTTCAGGAGGCTGAGTGATTTCTTTATTATAATTCTGCTATAATACATTAATATACTATATAGAAGAGGATATTAAAAACTACATGCCACTTTCTCTATCATATCTAACTCACTCACAGCTCGTGGCCCTCTCTGAGAGTGCAGCCACAGGTGGGTTGGATTGGCCACCAGCTCAAACAATCCACCATGATCCAACCAAGCAATCACCCCAGGTAAACAATTCCCCAAACACATTCCACGTGGGAAAAACAAGGAGCAGAAATAGAAATTGTTTTCTCTTTCATTTCTCTCTGTGCACCTCAATGAAAAATCCTGAGAGAGAGAGAGGTGTGCTTGCCACAGCCTGCTGGGAAATTGCTGTGCCTTGGCTGGAAGGCTGAAGGGGAGCTGCAGCTCGGGGTGTGTGTGTGTGTGTGTGTGAAGCTCAGTGATCTGGAACTCGCCGCGCTTCGCTGCCCGCACCCTTCCAGCAGCTGTTGTGCCACTCTCTTCCCTCCCATTTCTGCAATGGTTAAACCAAAAGTGGAGGGGAGGACGCAGTTTGAATTTTTGGTGATGTCTTGACGTGCTTCCCCTGCCTGGTTTTCCACTCAGATCAATATTCTTGAGAATCAGGGCGTGTGTGTGCGTAAGTGGAGGGTGCCAGATGCCCTGGAAGCTTTTTTGGGCGGTTTCGATGCTTCCAGGCTGAGCTGCAGCTGGTCTGGAATCCAGCATCTTCCTGCTGCTGTCGCTGGATGTTTTGAGCCGTTTGGTGCCTTTCCAGCAGCTCTTTTAAAGGTTGCTCACAAGTCTTCAAGGCTTTTGTGGACTTTTAGCAAATACAAGATAACATTGATGGAGGGCGCTTGGGGCTGAGCACACAGCAGGGCTGGGGAGGCAGCCTGGCCAAAGCATTGAAATGGGCCCAAGTGAAATGTGGAAACTATTGCAAAGTGGTTGGATTTGGATTCCTTCTCTTCTTCCTCATCTGGAGATGTCTCAAACTGCCCCAGCTTCACAGAGCAGCTGCAAATCAAAATGTGCCTGCAGCATGTGGGTGTTCTGTGGTCCTGGAATTGCAGGAGACAAGCCAGGGCACTGCTGCTGGTCCTTTATTTCCTTTAGTTCCATTTCATTGAATGGGACTTGGGCTCTCATGACTGAAATGAAAATAAAATGGAATATTGGTCCAAGACAGCTTCACAGTTTGTTAAAACCTTTATATAAGGATGACTAAATCCAGGTTCTTCATTTACAAAGATATTTTAATTGTCATTATTCCCCCAAATGCTGATATGTGTAAAAGGCCATGTACCTTCAGCTCGAGGAGGAATTGCACCCTGAAGCCCCAAAGTCATTTTGCTGTGGTCTGTCTGTGATGCTCAGACCCCACAGGCCCCTGAGCAGTGGAAAAGCAGCTGTGCTCACATTATTTTTATTTCTGGAGGTCAGCTTGGGGGAACCGAAATATGATCTGCAGACTTTGGTTTTTAAAATTTTTTTTCTCTTTTTTTTAATTTTTTTTTTTGGGGTTACTCTGCTTACTTACACCGGAAACTCTGAATAGGTATATTTGTCAGCTTTTACAGTAAATTTCTTCTTTCCCATCCCCCAAACCTGGAGCCAGAAACCACCATCCTTCCCCACCCTAATTCTGCAGGGAGGCCCTTCGATGAGCTGGGGATGAGATAGTCCCCAAAATGTTCATTTCTGCCACTCCAGCAGCTCTGGCAGAGCTCAGGTTTGTGGCATTGATGTTTTCATGAAGCACCCAGAACACCAGAACTCTTTAGCACTTGCACTCAAATAAATTAATACCAATTAAAGTGAAAAAGCAAAGCGTGAATTGTATTAAAAGCCCTTGTGGATGCTTGTATGGAGACATAAAGAACCTTTATTCTCTTTTAAAATTTCCTTTTGAAAGCCACAGGATTCACGGGAATGGAAGAAACCTGATTTAAAGAGCCACAAAGGATGTCCACAGAAAGCAAAGGTAGATCAGGCAAAGGCTGGAAAATCATCTTTGCTTCAACTACTGCTTAAAAGTAAAGTATTTCCTTAATGTGCATAACAAAGGCAACAGTTCAGTGCATAAATGGAGTTCTGTCTGGTCCTAAAAGGATTTATCGTGGCAAATCAAGATTTCATAATTAAATGATGTATAATGAGTTAATAGAAGAGCCAAGTTCTTCTCAAGGGAATACTCAAGGGAAAAAAGTATTTTTGAAAAGTATTTTTGAGAAGAAATTAGAGCAGAAACGTTTATTCTGTTAAGTAATTTTTGTGGGGGATTTATGATCTCTGTATTTAGAACTCCATTTTTCTCCTCCCAGGAAGGTGCATCAGAAACATCTCAGTGTGCTCAGAATTAAATGTAGCTGGGAGAGATGATCTGAGGTGAAATGATTCAGTTTTGTAGGACGTGACTCTAAATAAATGCTCCCAGGGTGGAATAATAGTTTAAAATCCAGATTGGAGCTGGATGCCCACCTGTACCTCAAAACCAAAGGCCAGTTCCAATCGTTAAAAATGGAGAACTTATCAATTTATGTATTTACACATCGAAGTGCAGTAGAAGGGGCGGGCAGCCACGTCTGCTATCGGTGGCTTTACAAACACCAGGCTTTGATATCCCCTGGTTTCCTTCTGCTATCGATTCCCTCCAAACACCGCACGTAAAATATGAGCTGTTAATTCTGCCTCTGGCAGAAATGTGCTTCCCCTGCTTTCACTGCTCACATGGCTCTGGAGAGGCTTTTGGAGCTGGCTGTAAACTTCATTCTTCAGAATGGAGCAGAATTTATGGGAGGTTTTTGGGTGTGAGATCTGTGATGTGTTGTCTCCTGTTCATCAACCTCCTGGCCAGGCTATGAGCAAAATTTGTTCAGAACTGAAATACAACTCTGGTCTAGGTTGGGACTTCAGCACCTGCCTGATCTCAAAATGAGATATTTATGTCAAATTAATGATGTTTAAATGGTTTTTCAAGTGAGGATCTTCTCCTGCTTTGGGTTGCTTTTATACCTTCTGCCTAAACAGTGAATATATTTCTTTTAAATATATAATCTCTGCTTTCTTATGTCCCTACCTGAGCAGTAATTCTGCTGCGTCACCTTTTGGGTATATTTGGTCTGATTTTCCTTTTGGGAGTGTGTGAAGCTGCTCTGCAGGTCAGTGGCACTGCGGGACACAAAGGAAAGGAAGAAGAAAATAAATGTGCTCTGGTACAGCCCCCAGGCTGCCGTGGGGATTTGGGGTCCCCGAGAGGAAAACAGATGTTACATAAGTTTTTAATCTCTTTTTTTTCCATCAGCTTCTGCCCCAGACCAGCAGCCACAGCCTCGCCCCTACCAAGGTGTCCGAGTGAAGGAGCCCGTGAAGGAGCTGCTGAAGAGGAAAAGGGGGAATGTCCATAACTCCAGTGCAACTGCAGCTACAACGGTAGGGAAAAAAACAAACAGGATGGAAATTCTCCCTCAGGAGCTCCCTGCTTGTGCTGATGAAAGAAACCTTTGCATCTCTAAAGCATTTTGAAGGCCCTGCAGCCCGGTGTTACCTGGCAATGCCATTAATACCTCTTTAGCTGGGGTGCTTTTAGTGTGCTGAGCACCTTCCACCGTTTAATGGAAAGGGGAAGTGCTTTGCACTTGGCAGGATCTGATTGCTGGGGACTGAAAGTGGCTTGGGAGGGAGGCAGCTTGTTCAGGAGTCTACAAGAGACCATCCTGAGCCACCCCTGGCTGTTTGCTGCTTCTTTTCAAAACTCCTTGCTCAGTTTACAAAATACTGTAGTCCAGCCTTCAGACCACGGAAGAGGGCTATGGATAAGAAAATTCCAGATTCAAAGTGAACTGAATCTCAAAAAGAGTGCACCAGTGTTCCCACAATGCTCATCTGGCACCTGTCACCAATCTGGATGTGTTCAGACTGAAAGTGGCTTGGGAGGGAGGCAGCTGGTTCAGGAGCCTAAAAGAGACCGTCCCGAGCCACCCCTGGCTCTTTGCTGCTTCTTTTCAGCCAGCATTTGCCCTCCCAGCAGGCAGCAGCTTGGCTGGCTCCTCTCTGGAGGTGAATCCTCTCTGCTACACGAGATCTAAACTCACTTTAAGGTCCCCTTGAGCTGGGGGGACACGGTGGGTGTTTGGGGTGGTGTGTCCTGGCTGTCAGGTTCAGTTCTTCTGGCCCTCGTGTGGGGTGGGAGAATCCAGACCCTGACACTGATAATGCCTGGTGTGGTCTGTGTGGATGCCAGCCTGGGCAGGGAGAGACAAACAGCAAGGGTTTCTCACAGAGGCTTGTGAGAATTTTTAGGGAGCTGTAGGAATGTGATAACTTGTTAGTCTAAACCATCTGCAGTGGTGTTTTTCCACCTTGCTTTTCTGTTCCTCTCAAGGACGGTGCGTGAGAAAGATGTTCTTATTAATTAACCAATCAAACAGAATCTGTCGTGTCAGTCTATTTAAGCCGAAGTTTCCCTTCCATTAAAGCTTTCTTTTCTTCTTTTCCATTAAAGCTTTCTTTTCTTCCTTTCCATTAAAGCCTTCTTTTCTTCCTTTCCATTAAAGCCTTCTTTTCTTCCTTTCCACGCCGTGTCCTTGTCTGTTCTTGTGTCATCCTTGGCGCAAGGGTGACAGGTCTGTGCTTCTCTAAGGGATTGAATTGAATGCTGATGGGCTTCGCCTCTGATTTTTATTTTTCTTCTCTCTTCCAGGTTGTTTTGCCCCATCAGCCAGTCCCTTCCTACTCACCCATGGGTAAGGTACCCCTGACTCTCCGGGACTCTCCAGGGAAGACTGTGCTGAGCTGGGCTTTAACCCTGTCCTGTTTTGCAGGCCAGCCTTGCATTGACATGGACGCTGCTGCCCCTGCTCTGCCTGGCCCAGAGGAAGGAGCTCTGGCCTCTGGGTGGATCCCCCAGCACTCTCCCACCCCGCTGCAGCCCCTGCCTCAGTGGGGCCCTTACCCTGACTACGTGTCCCACGAGGCTGGCAGCTGTCCCTACACAGCAGATATGTACGTCCAGCCCATGTGTCCCAGCTACACCCTGGTGGGACCCTCCTCTGTCCTCACTTACACTTCCCAGCCTCTCATCACCAATTTTGCAGTAAGTCAAAAACACCAAGCTGGAAATGATGTTAATTCCCACCTTTCTAGCAAGAGCTGTGGGGTGTAGTTAGGCTAATTTATTTAATTACTGTAATGTTGTGTGTCTTTGCATCCATGCCACGTAGTTCCCAGGACAGTGATATGGTTTGAGCAGGGCAAAAAGTTGTGGTTGTACTGGAATCAGGCAAAATTCACAACCTTTTGCCCAGCTTTCTTCACTCTTCCATTCTGAGCGGGGATTTTCACTCTTTATTTCCAAGTTTAAAATTTAAAAAAAAAAAAAAAACAACCTCAGTGGGGTTCCAGGAAACATATTGATCAGGTGGGGCAGGAAGGACGACTTGGCAATAAATTTCTCAGAAGTGGCTGCTAAAGGATAAAACAGCAAAGTCAAAATATGTAAAGGTAGCAAAATATTTGGCTTCAGTCCAGACCAAATCGGCCTGGCTGACACAAGATGATGTGTCCCCTTTAGAGGGGAGCAGAGAGCTCTGTTCCAATGACCTCAGGAGCTGGTTTTCCTTTCCCTGGTGCAGTTTGGCTGCTCAGGCAGACCCAGCCAATTCCCCAAGGCCACTTCTGTGTCCTGGTGGCCCCTGGCTTTGGGATGTGGCTGTGCCTGGGTTGATGCAGAGGCCACAGTGAGCTGCCTTCAGCCTTGCTGGCAGCAAAGTTGGGACTGTCCAGAGGGCAGCTGCCAGCACAGGGTGTGACAGGGTCACAGGGAGGGTGGGAATGGGGACAGAAAGCTGGAAGGAAACCTGTGGCGAGCGTGACTTGGGCACAGGAAAAGTCTCACCCTCAGTTCAGGGCTTCACCCGGAGGGGAAGGATGGGGGATGTCAGAAGCGGGATGAGCATCCCCCATCCTGTGCTGCATCCCCCCCCTGCCCCGGCGGGCTGGTTGTCTCATTTTGCTGTGTTTCTGTCCCCTTCCCCAGCCCCGCAGCAGCACCCCGGCCGTGGTGCCACCGCTGGAGGTGACGGAGCAGCAGCCGCCCCTGACCTACTTCCCGTGGGCACAGCCCCTGTCTGCCCTGCCAGCCTCCACCCTGCAGTACCCTGCAGCCTCCTCCTCCTTCCCGGGGCCCCAGCTGGTGCCCGTGCCCATCTCCATCCCCGAGCCAGCCCCGCAGGAGCTGGAGGATGCCCGGCGAGCCATTGGCGCCCTGCCCATGGAGAAGCTGCTGCTGGAAGACGAGGACAATGATACGTATGTGTTAAGCCACGCTCTCTCTGTTGAAGGGCTTTAGGTCGCACATCTGGGCCCCCTGCTCCTCAGCTGCTCACATGCTCCACCCAGCACCTCCGTGGGTTTTGGGCAGGGAGGAGAAGCAGGCAGGGTGGGGTGGGAATTTTAGCACACCGTGGCTTGTGTGTTGAGGGAAATTTGCTTTGTCCTGGCGCCCAGCACGAGATTCCTCTGCTCTTCCAGCTCCTGCTGCCTCTCCCAGGCAGGTCTGGATGCTGCACACTTGTGCTCAGCACCAGCACCAGGTGATTTTCACCCTCACGGCCTCAAAATGACAGATTCCAGTGTAGCCACAGCCAGCTGTAGCGTTTGGTGAGGGTACAATTGTTTCTAAGCATTGCCAAACCTGGTTCAATAGGGTTGCTTTTGTGTAAATGCCTTGTCTGTGTCTTTGACCTCTCCAGGGAGGAACTCTCACCAGATTTAGGCCACTAGAAAATGTTGGGGGGGGGGCTAAATTGACGTTTTTCTCTCCTAAATTTTACTATTCCTTTGGAAATCAGGAAAACATAAAGTGTAGCTTTGTTCTGCTGGCGCAGGTAGGTGCAGGAGCCTGAAAATAAAGCTGAGCAAAATGCCAGAGCAGTCAGAGATCCCTGTTGGCAGAGCAGGAATTCACACCAAGCTGTACCTGGGAGCTCTCCCCTTGTCTGCAGGTGTGGAGCAGTGGGTTGGGGTCGTGTTCTTTTAGCTGCAGAGGGGTTTGGGGCTCTGAAATATCTGGATTTGGGCTGTGGGGCTGATTTAGTGGCTGGCTGGTAACACTGCCAGTGGACAGATCCTGTCCCGCTGAAGTCTCTGGGAGTCTGGTCTGAGTCACAACTGCAATTCATGGCCCTAGATCAGGAGATCATTGAGAAGACAGGGATTTCCCAGAACCTGGAACAAGGGCTCCATGGCATTACTGTCACCTGGCAATATCTTCGCTTTTCTGTAGCGTTTGAGTGTGATGTGCTGAGCCAGGGAACTTTAGTGACCTCTCCTTGGAAAGCTCCCAGGCCCAGAGGTGCACACGAGTCCTTTATGGCTTTCTGATTTCCTTTCCTGGAGAATGAGTAGCTTCACTTTTCCCTCCGATGCAAGCGTAAATATTTTGGTTGAGGCTCAGGAGTGCCATGGCACAGGCAAACACATTTCAGGAGATTCATCCCCTTCAAACCCTGTTTATTGTTTTCTTGACAAACAAGAGGCTCTTGGCTGGTGAACACAATTTCTCTGGGTTTTTCTGCTTTCTAAAGCCCAGGATTGTTAGATGATTTTATTATTTGCAAGACTAACTGCAAAATAATTTCTTGTACTCTTTATTGCCTGGAGTCCAGTTGCCACCCAGGCAATATTTCAAGTGGCCTTACAGTTCATGCCTGAGTGAGGTTTGAAAACCCAGGCTGAAAGGCTTAAAGACTTTCCAAGAGTATTTTTTATTGAATATTGCCAAATGTGGAAGACACGAGCACTAGATCATGCAAGTGATCACAAAGTTGTTGGAAAAGAGCAGTAGTTGAGGTTTGCATTGAAATTAGTGGCTTATATTTGCAGAAAAACCCAGCAAAGAAATTAATTCAAAGGAGCTTAATTCACCACTGCTTCCTCCAGTTTTGTGAAATTCAAAGATATATTCCCTAGGTAAAACTGGGATAAAGCAGTTGTGAATCAAGCCCGTGGTTGCTCTGATTGCTTTTCAATTCCTTTCACTCCAATGTATGTAAATTCTGTGTGTGAACATAAAACAAAGATGAAACTGTTTCATCATTTCTTTCTGGGTTGTTCTGGTTAGAAAAAAAAGACAAATTCTTTTTTTTTTTTTCAATAAAGATCTACAGTAACTTTGCTATGCCTAGAGTGTTTTATTTCCTATCCACAAGCATTGGTTTAGCAATCAATTAATTCAATAATATATGTACAGGCTAGAATCAGAGATTAGCTGTCAGACTTTGTGCTAATTTTACACATTAAGCAGACTAAGAAGGAATTCCTTGATGCAGCTTTGGCCTGGAGGCATTTCCTGCAGCAGTCCTTGCTCCTGCAGCTCAGCTTCAATCACTATTATCCTCTCCTGGCACCCTTGGGGATGTGTGGGTGTGCAGCCACAGCTCATGCTGAGCTTGACTGAAAATCAGGTTAGCCAGAAAATTGTATTTCCACTCCCTGAGATTGCCAGGGGTGGCTCTGGGGTACAAAACTACCCGAGGAGAGAAACAACTGCCCGCCACCTTCTGCCTGAAAAGCATCAAATATTTCTGTCTGGAGCAGAGTAAGCCAGGGGCTGGTGTGACTGTGCATGGGGTGGGCTCCTCCTGTTTCAGGGGGTTGGAATTTCCTTCAAGCAGGACCTGGGGGAATGGAAGTGGCTCCAGCCAGAGCCAGATGACCAAAGTGAAGCAGAGAAGTGTTTTCCCCATCACTAAGGGCCACCAGCCACTCCCATGGGCTGTGCCAACTCTGTCTTGTGTCAAATATAAGGACTGTGTCCCTCTCACCAGGAGTTTTGATAGAAAATAGAATTTAACAGGTTGATCTATTGCAAAGACATCAATTAGGGAGTTTAAAAGGTTGATATATTACAAATCCATCAATTAGGGAGTTTAACAGGTTGATCTATTACAAATCCATCAATCAGGGAGTTTAACAGGTTGATCTATTACAAATCCATCAATCAGGGAGTTTAACAGGTTGATCTATTACAAATCCATCAATCAGGGAGTTTAACAGGTTGATCTATTACAAATCCATCAATCAGGGAGTTTAACAGGTTGATCTATTACAAATCCATCAGTTAGGGAGTGCTTGTTACTGCAGATGGTGAGGTTTCACCAACACACCCAGAGCTGTATCACCCCAAAAAGCGATTTATACACACAATTCCCCAAACTGGGAATGGTGGAGGACTTTGACACCTCCCAGTGGCGAATCTCAGCTGCAAGAAGGTGCTGAAGTGGGAAGGAGGCAGCAGGCAAAGCTCAGGAGTGCTGAGGGCTCTCGGATGCTGCAGCTGCTTGAGGTACGGAGCCCTTCCCAGGGAAATGGGAACTTTTGGGGTTCGTGCCGTGGATTTGTGGAACCCTGGGTGTAAAACCCCAAAAGTGGCAGTGCTAATCTGTAAAGCTGTTTGCTCCCAGCGTGGTCCACGGTCCATCAGTGATCGGTGTCTTTATTTGCTGTCTTAGAATTCTGCATATTTATGCAGCTAAAGGCCTGAGGGCCCACACGCTGGCAGCTGCAGAGCGCATGAAAGCCCTGAGGAGACTCGATGCCAAGGAGCACAGAGGAAAGGTAAAAAAGGGGCCACTTTCTCCTGCAGACAGCAGGGTTTGGGGTGGGAACAGGCTTGGCGTGGCTGACAGCAAGATACCCCAAAAAATCCAGCTCTGCCCCTCTGCTCCTGCAAGGAAGGCTTGGCATGACAGGCTTCACTTGTGGGCAGGATTGTAAAATTGTAACTCAGTGGCAGGACTGTAAAATTTGGTGGCACGATTGTAAAATTCAGTGGCGTGGTCATAAATCAGGTGGGGTGAGAACGAGCCCATTCTTTTTTCAGCCCATGATTCATGGAGCGGTGTGAGAAAACACTGGTCCAGCAAAATATTTGTGTGTTGGCATCCGGCCTCCGAGGCTGAAGGTTTTACAGCCAACTGACTTGTTCTGTACCTGATGCAATCGGGGTTTAAAAAATGCTGGGTTTGGGTTGCCACCAAATTAAAGGCTGAAGAGCACCAGAGGGAGTCCAGCAAGAGCTGGAAATCCCCATCTCATGTGGAATTCCAAACCATCCTGTGAGCTGTGCTCATTCCGGGCACCACAGTCCTTGGGATTTCCGCCAGCACTTTCCCCACTCCTTGTTTTACACCTGCAGCTGCTGCTGCTGCTGCCTTAGGATTTTAGCTTTTATGTTTTTCATATATTTATAATCCTGCAATTCTTTACTGTGTAAAGCTCCATAGCCTGTCAGCTATTGTTCTCCCATTTTATTCAGACAAAACAATTCCTCCGTGGGCCTGGAACTCAAGAACACCTCACTGTGTCAGGCCTAAAAAGCATAAACAAAAGTGAGCTGGGGAGGGGGGAGCAAACTGGGCGTAAATTACTTCATTACCTGAAGCTGTAATTGGAGGATTAACCCCTGATATGTAAATGGACAAAGCTTATAATTGTCAAAAAAAGACTCGTGACCATCTTGAGTGTCATCTCACGACCTCTGGGAGGTTTTTGACTGCCCAAGGTGTACCTAACAAATAGGGTGTATTTAATAAACACCCAGTTTTACTCTGTTAATCCTGTCTAGGCTCTGTTTTAGGTAGCCACTCCAAGGCATGGCTGCCAGGCTCTGGTGTCACTCTGAGCTCTCACAGCTCTCTGTGCTGCTGTTGCAGACTCCCCTGCTGGTGGCTGTCACTGCCAGGCAGGCAGCCATCGTCCACGACCTCATCCAGGCAGGAGCAGATGTCAACGCCGTGGACAACAAAGGGCAGTCAGCTTTACACCTTGCTGCAACCTATGGCTACACCCAGGTCCTCCAGGTTGGATGGTTTTGATTGCTGGCAGTATAAAAATTCAATCAAGTGTTGATGTTGGTGTCTTTAAATCTCAGTGAGAGATGGAGGCTGAGCAAAGGCTCCTTGTGTCAGGGGTTGACTTCCCAGGGTGGGTTTTATCCCTTTTTTAGGACTGTGCTTGCAGCCTGCTGTTACAGAGGAAAATTCTTTAGTGGCTCTGCTGTGGTGGGGGAAAGAAATTATTTCTGCAGATCACGGCTCTAAATGTGCTGGTGGCAGTCCCCAGTGTGCTTCAGCACTGGAGGGCATTCCCCAGCCACGAGGTGTGAGGAGAGGGAGCTCTAAAACCGGGGTGAAACCTGACCCTGAGGTCACTGTCATCCACACAGGGGCAAAAAAATTGTGTCCAGACTCAAAGCAGCAGAAGAGAGATGAGATGTGACCCTGCAGACAGGCACAGCCTCCAAAATGAGGCACCTTTTTCAGATTTCCCTTCAAAACCTGACTTAGATGAGCAAATCTTTGCTTCCCTGTTCCTTCATGGACTTCTCTGCAAACAGGGCCTGCACCTAAGCTCTGTGCCAGCCCTGAGCAGCCAATTAACACTTTCAAACAGGTCCTGTGGGCATTTTGGGAAGGGATTCCACAGCAGGGATTAGCCCCCTGTGAGTCTTAAACGCTTCGCTGTTGGCCAGAAAATAAAATTAATAAAAAATCTGCCTTGAGCTGTGGCAGGGGCTGAGCACAGGCAGAGTTTGGTGGCTCTGCTGAGCTCCCTGAGGGCAGGGGACAAGGTGAGGTGCCAGGGGGTGCCTGAGGTGCTGGCAGCACGTCCAGCATTCGTTAGCTGTGCCCTGGGCAGGCAGTTAATGTGTAACACAGCCAGTTCTCTGGAAAACAGGTGTTTCCTTACGTAGGAAAAAGGCTTTTAATCCAGATGATGCCAACAAAGCAGAGTGGTGGTTTGGATTGCAGGGTTCCTTTGTTTGGTTTTTCTTTTATGGGTTTCTTTGTTGGTTTTTTGTTTTGTTTTGTTTTGTTTGGGGTTGTTTTTTTTTTTTTTTTTTTTGCCTTGACATAAAAAGGGACAACGGGCAGAGACTCGCTCCTCGATGTGGTCAGAGCCATGAAAGGCTTTATGGTTTGTTTGTTTATTTTATTGGGGTTTTTTTTCTCCTAATGGATTAACTATCTAATCTCTAATAAGCACCTCAGAGCTAGCTGGCAATATTTGATCTGTGCATATTTTGTTTTTGTTAGAAGAAGGTAAGTCAAGCCCTAACCGTTCTGGGTGATCCTTCAGTGGGAGGATCCTGTCCTGACCCTTGTCTGACTTGACACAGATGAGTCAGTGCAAAAATTCTCAGCCATTAATGTGAACAACTTGCTTCGTTCAATCAAAAGAAATAAATAAATTCTCTGTAATGATATAGACAAGGAGCTACTTAACTCCATCGTGTTAAATCGATAATTTTCTTATATTAAAGAGTTTTAAAGTTTTGGTTCTCTGCTAAATCCAAGAAATTCTCATCTCCAGATCACAACTCCAGGTGTTTCTGTAGCCTCATTGCCACAAGCTGAGGCTTTAACTTCACACACTGCTGCACACTGAAAACAAAAAGTAAATAAATCCAGCCTGAGAATTGTCAGTGTTGGCAAACTTTTAGGCCATAAACTTTGGCTACGCCTGTCAAGGAGAGATTTTCATTTCTCCTTGTCAAGGATCACTCAGAACAAACATGTCCTGGTGTTACTGGTGGCTTTGCCCAATCCAGGGTGAAGGTGAGGAGCCTGGCACTCCTGAGCTGGGGGCAGAGACTGGATTTTACTGCCCTGAACTGAGAATCTGAAAGGATAATGAGGTGGGAGTTAGGAAACCAGGGAAGGTGATCATTCACAGCACTGGAATCTAGTGTCAAATCATGGCTTGGTTTGAAGCTAAATTATCACTGTCTGATGTTGTTTGATTTTACATTTTGTTTGTTTTGGCTGATTTTGGCCTGCACGGTGTTCTGCTGAACTAAAATTCTGCATTTCTCTGCTGCCTCCAGGTTATCCTGTCACTGGGTTTCCCTCTGGATCTGGAAATGAAGGATTTTGAAGGTAAAAGCCTTTGCACAAGTGGTGTGAAAACCTGTACTGGATATTTCAGTGCCTGATGCTCGTTGGGTTTTGGGGTTGTGCTGGGAGGCCAGAGCAGGCTCAGAAAATGCCTGGGGGAGAGAGAGTTGTGTCTGTGCACCCAAATGCCACAAAATTCAAAGGTGCTGATGGCTCAGGGGGGATTCAATTGGAACTAAAAACATTCTGGAATGCCCCAAGAAGTGTCCACAGAGCCAGAGAAGAAACCTGAGAAGGGCTTGTGCCTCAACAACACCTGCACAGATTGAATAAAAGGTTGAATAAATGATTGGATAAATGATTGAATGAATGATTGAATGAATGATTGGATAAATGATTGAATGAATGATTGGATAAATGATTGAATTATTGGATGAATTATTGGATAAATGATTGGATGAATGATTGGATAAATGATTGAATTATTGGATGAATTATTGGATAAATGATTGAATGAATTATTGGATAAATTATTGAATGAATGATTGGATAAATTATTGAATGAATTATTGGATAAATGATTGAATGAATGATTGGATAAATTATTGAATTAATTATTGGATAAAAGATTGAATGAATGATTGGATAAATGATTGAATGAATTATTGGATAAATGATCGAATGAATGATTGGATGAATTATTGGATAAATGATTGAATGAATGATTGGATAAATGAATGAATTATTGGATGAATGACTGAATGAATGATTGGATGAATGCTCTCTGTGCCAGCCCTGCCTTCTCTCTGCACATCAGTGTTTTCCTGGCACTGTCCTCACCTCCATGCCGTGTTTCTTTTCCAGGCCATACCCCTCTCCACTGTGCTGTCCTGGCCCACAACGCCCTGCTGAGGGACCAGGGCAGGCAGGCACTGACAGAGGAGCAGCACAGGGAGCTGCAGCAGCAGAGCAGGGAGCTGGAATCCTGCATCCATCTCCTGGTGCAGAGCGGAGCCTCCATCTACAGCCGGGTGAGGATGGGCTCGGTCATCCCTGGGTTTCTCTGGGAATTCTCCCCCATTTGGTGCTCAAAACACAGCACTGGAGAAGGAATGAGCTGCTGGCACAAGGGCCAAGCCTGTTCTCCTTCCAAGGGACTGCTGGCAGGGTTAGGTGCTGCCTTTTTGAGTTCCTGAAGCAGACACTGGACACTCAGAGGGTCACTGGAGGGAGGGGGATGCTCCCCACCAGCTGCAGAGCTGGCCTGGGTTCCCTCTGATGGGTTTGTGGGATAGCTCCAGCTTGTCCTGCAGAACATTTCTTATTTGGCTCGGGGTTTTTTATGTTCTTTTTCTCTGTTTTTAAATAGGATGTGAAAAGCAACAAGACAGTTCTTCATTACACAGTCCAGGATGGGAACGTCTCCCTGCTCAGGTACTTCCTGGAGCTGAACGCTTTCAAATCCAAGGATTTTGTCAACAACAAGGTAATTTTTGTCAGCAACAGGGTTTTGTTTTTTTTTTACAGAGGGAAAGGGCAAAAGTTGCTAATCTGAACTTCTGTTCAACCCCAAACTACATTTTCCAGTAAACAGACAACTCACAGGAAAACAGCACCTGGCTGAAAGCCTGTCATGAAAAGCAGGGCCCTCTCCCAGCAGGAGATGAGAGAAGGAGAAGGAGATAAAGCAGGGAGGAGGAAGAACATGGGAAGTGGTTGCTTGAGGAGGATCATGAACTTTAGATTAGGCTGAGGATTGAGCAAACAGCCCTGCAGTGATGCAAGGTTTGACAGCAACATAACACTGAGAGGTGGCACATCAGGGCAGCCAGGTATTGAGTCACCTCTGCTGTCAGATGTGGCACCACAGGAAGGACAAAGTCCCTGTTTCTGTCAAGGGACACGGGCATTCGTTCTGCCTTAAACATGCTTTGCAGATTTTCTGGCACAGCCATGCCTAGGTTGGGTAAAGCAGGCTGGAAACCTCCCCAGTGCTGCCCCACAGCTCAGCTGGGAGCAGATCCCGAGCACTGATCATCTCTCACAGGCAGCAGCTCCACCCTTCCCCCAGACAAAAATCCTGACATTCCTGGGAGCCTCGGCTGAGCCATCACTGCCCACCAGCCAGAGCTCTGGGGCAGGCTGCCCCCTCTCAGCAGGGCTGATTCTGGGGGCTCTGTCCTTCTCTTTTGAGGAAGGGGACAAGGCTGGGGGTCCCTGGTTTCATTTCAGCAGCTGCAGTCTCAGCCTTGCTTGTGCTCACCACAGTTTGTGTCCCTCAGGAGGGAACTGAATTTCTCTGTCAACTCCATTGCTCACCGAGGCACACAAAGGGCAGCTTCACTTCTTTTACCCCTCCAGTTTTCTGTTGGACTGGAGAAAACATATTTAGGGTTGTGTTTGGGGGTAATGGCGCCGAGCTGGTGTTTTTCTGTCCAGTGAAGAGCTTTTCACTGCATTCCATCTGTATCTTTAAAGACCCTTCAGGCAGGTGAGAGCCTGTCCATGGGAGTCTCTGTTGTCTCTTGATCACAATCCTGGGAGAGCTTCCTCCTGTGATAGGATCACTCAGAGTCCTCAGTCTTGTTGCTGAGCTGTCTGGGGCAGGGAGAAATCCTGGCTTTTTCAGCTCTTCCAAGTGTGAAGAAGCCAAGGAAACAGCCATGTTCAGGTTGCCCCGGCTCACCCACTGCTCGTGCTTGTCTCACTCCAAATCTGTTTCCATGGCATTTTCTCAATGAGAAAAATATTGAAGCCTTGGAGGTGTTTTTCATCTGGAGGATTCCTGGAGCCCACTTTGTCTCAAATGAGGCCTATTAAAGTCAGCCTGAGGCTCCAAGGTCAGGCCTTGTCAGATTGCCTCATTATCTTAGCCCATGCCTGGATTGGGAAGCTCTCAAGTGCAGATCTTTCCCTTTTAACAAGAAATCCTGTAAAGAGCTTGTGACCATCCCTTGACTTTCTGGGATAATAAACTTGACAAGGATCTGCTTGTTCAGGGCTTGTGAAACATGCCTTGTCTGAGAAAAACTGTTCAAATTCTGCAATTTTATTTTCTGCTTCAGTTCTCCCTGATGTCTCAGTGGTTAACAGGACCTGAAAATCACATTTTTCATCTCACATTTTAACGACTGGAATATGAACACAGGCTGCAATTTGTGTCCAACCATTCCAATGCCATGCCAAACCCACGATTGTTTTCTGAGAGGAAAAAATAAAACAAGCAGCTGCCTCGATGAGACTCTTGCAGACTAAAAATACCTCACCTTGTGCTTTTGTTTATCAGCTTTTTCTCATTTACAACCGTTACCAGTCATACCTGACCAGACAGGGCACAGATTTCTACACGGTCTGGTGGCACCAGAGCTTCTGCAGCACCCTCCATCCGTGCCTGGCTTCACAGCCAGCTCTGTCCTTGCTGTGCACATCCTGTCACTGCAGCCAGTCCATGCCTGACCTCGGGAATCTGAATCTTCCTGGCACTTGGAAGTGTTGGGAAAGGAGGGATGTGTGGAGCACGGATGGGGCTGGTGGTGTGGAGCTTTGTGTGGTGGGCAGCAGCGTGATGTGTTGGGTGCCTAAAATCCAATGTTACGTGTTATATTGCTATAATTTCATGTCTCCCAGTGAAATATTTCCATGCCTCTTACACTCTTCTCTTTTCCCAGTAACTCCCCAGTCTCTGGTTCCATGAGGCTGGGATTTAAGGGGTCATTTCAGGGCAGATTTAAGGGGGATTTCAGTGCAATCATACATGAGCCTGTGATTTAGGGGGTGATTTCAGGGTAGATTTAAGGGGGGATTTCAGAGCAACCAGGCTATGATTTAGGGGGGATCTCAGCAACCAGGGAATGTTCCTGCTTCAGGGCTATTTATCACCCAAAGCATCAAAGCCCCCCATTTGGTGGTGCTCTAGCAAAGAAAAAAAAAATCTGAATCCACAAACCTCCAGCCTGGGAGAAAGAGAGCAGAGATCCTCCCTCACCTCCTGATGACAAATCCCATGAGGATTCTTCTCTCATTTCACATCTCCATTTCCAGGATGATTCTGGGGAGATGGCACAGCTCACCAGGGGCTTTAACTGGGGTTTTTACTCCATTTTTTTTTCCCCTTCTCCCTGCTTTAGGCCCATGGCAACACAGCCCTGCACATGGCAGCTGCTTTGCCTGGTAGCAAGAACCAGAAGGAAATCATCCAGCTGCTCCTGGAGCATGGGGCAGACCCCAGCATCCGGAATTTGGACAACGACCAGCCAATCCACATGGCCCCTCCTGGAAAAGCTGGGGATCAGGTATGGGATCCACACTGCTGCTCTCCCCTAACACACCTGCACGCTCCAGGGGTGGCTGGGTTTCATGCTTGCAGGTATAAAAATATTCCTGGTGTATCTGGGTGTTTATTTAGTTGCACATGTACACGTAAATAATCGTGTGTGTGAGTGTTTTGGGTGGCTCAGATGGTGCTTCCTGAAATTCCACATTTTTTTGGCAGGTCAGGCATTTGCTGAAGAAAGGGAAAGTCACACCTGCGTTCAACTCCTGCCACAGAAATGCCAGATCCTGAGTTATCTGCAGTTTATGGAACAGCTTCAATACTCCAGCTTCTGCCTCCTGTAAAAACTGTGAGGGTGGTTCTGCAGCACATCCCTGCTCCTGCAGGATTCCACCAGGGTGGGGTGGGAGTGTTTCTCAACCTGTGGCCACGAGCAGCACGTCAGACAGCAGAGGATGAGCTTTCAAATGGTTGAAAACTCAGTTTTGGTATCAGAGAATGCGAATAAACCTCCAGCAAGGAGGTGAGCAAATCAAGCAGCTGCTACATAAATAAGTAAATATTCCAGATAAGTTCAAAGCTTTGAAACCCTTGGGGCTGACAGAGCACAGGGTGACAGTTTGGCTATAAAAGGTTGAGAAATGCTGCTCTGAGACACCCCCAAACTGTGCCTCTGGCTGGGCCTGTACACAGGGAGTGCTGGAAATGCTGCAGCCTCTGTGATGTGCAGTCCCCACAGACCCTGCTCCCCTGGGAATGCAGGATCCTGAGGGGGGGAAAGCCTGGATGGAGAACTTGGGTCAGCCCTGGCTGGATTTCACCCGAGGGGATGGACATCCAAAGCCAAGAGCCCCACGGGAGGGTCCTGCAAGCTGGAATTCCCATTCTCAGCACTTTGGCTCCCCCGGGCCAGCCCAAGGGAAGAAACAGCTGCTGTAAGAACAAGGACATGGGGTTTGCGTGGCTCCTGAGGGGAGACTTCCAATCCCATCCCATCCAATCCCATCCAATCCAATCCCATCCAATGCAATGCAATCCAATCCAATCCAATCCAATCCAATCCCAATCCAATCCAATCCAATCCAATCCCATCCAATCCCATCCCATCCAATCCCATCCAATCCCATCCCATCCAATCCCATCCAATCCCATCCAATCCCATCCCATCCCATCCCATCCAATCCCATCCAATCCAATCCCATCCAATCCCATCCAATCCAATCCCATCCAATCCAATCCCATCCAATCCCATCCAATCCCATCCAATCCAATCCCATCCAATCCCATCCAATCCCATCCCATCCAATCCAATCCCATCCAATCCCATCCAATCCCATCCAATCCCATCCAATCCAATCCCATCCAATCCCATCCAATGCAATGCAATCCAATCCAATCCAATCCAATCCAATCCAATCCAATCCAATCCAATCCCATCTAATCCCATCCAATCCAATCCCATCCAATCCCATTCAATCCAATCCCATCCCATCCAATCCAATCTCATCCAATCCAATCCAATCCAATCCAATCCAATCCAATCCAATCCAATCCAATCTCATCCAATGCAATCCCATCCCATCCCATCCAATCCCACCAATCCCATCCCATCCCATCCCACCCAATCCCATCCCACCAATCCCATCCCATCCGAGTCTCAGCTCTGGTGGCACAGCACAGCTCTGGAAGCCCCTCAGGTGGGAGCTCACCTCACCGTGTGGGACACAGAGAATCCCTTTGGGTCTGCACGAGCCTTTAGGGCAGCAAACCGCGGCGGGTGTGTGGTCAGGGAGCAGGGGCTGCTCTCCTGCTCCCGTTCCCACCTGAGAGGGGTTTAGCAGGTTCTTTTTAGCGTTTCTGTGAAATGATTTGTGAATTGCTGTGCAATCAGTGACTCTGCAAGGCCGTGTTTTGGCAGAGGCTGGCCCGCCCTAGGGCTCGCTCTGAGCTGTATTTTTGTGTTTTGCTGGTTTCTCGGTGTGCACAGGTGCTGCTCTCCAGCAGGATGAGCAGAGAGATGAAGGGCAGAGCTCTTAAATCTCTGCAGCCACTTCCCTGAGCACCCACTGGCTGCCTCGGTGGGATTTCCTGAGGCACTCCTGGAGTGTTTGAACAACTGACACCAACAAAAGCTCTTAAGAAATGCAGAGATCTCGATTTTCCAGCCCTCCTCTCTGCTCTTGGGCCACTGCCTCTCACTGCACATATCTGCAATCCTGCTGACAGAGAAGCAGACATGTATTTGCATGTGTTTGCATAAATTTTCATGTATCTGAGCACAGGCCAGCAAAAGCCTGTGCTGTCTCACTTGGAAGGATGTTACAATGAGCCCTGAACGGAGTGAGCAGTGTATCAGGGAGTCAGTACCTTGTGTGAAGGCAAAATGATGGATAAAATGTCAATTTCTGGAACCTGCAGCAGCAGAACTGTCAAACTGTGAGCAGCACGTGACAATGTAAAAAGCTTTTTGCCACTTAGAAATGTCTGTGAGGTGACTGAAGTCCTTTGGCAGCAAGTGAAAAAAAAAAAAAAAAAAATACAGGAGCTTTCTTTCCTCGAGTGGCTTTTCTCTTTATTCTGTCATCTCTTGGGTGTTTCATACAGAGCAGTGTCAATGGGAGTCTGGAATCATCACCATCTCCAGAATATCAGGGGAAATACCCTTTTAGGGGTGGAATGTGGCTCCATTAAGGCACCACCCCGGCAGCTGGTGCGGCTGGGAGCTGATGGATGAGGTTTGCAGTGGGAAGAGCCCATGACAGCCCCGGGATTCCTTCTCTCAGCTTCCCAAAGCTCAGCCAGCAGAGGCCTGCTCTGAAAGCAGCCACAATCCACAGGCTGCTCCTGTTGGCTTTGGACTGGAGCCACCAGACTGCTGGAAGCTGCTGTGTGTAAAACAATTTTCCCTTTCCCAATTCCTGGCCTGGCTGTGAAGAAAATCACTTTTAAATCTCAAACCTGTCCTGAGTGCCTTCTCTACCAGGGTGAATTTCACTGACTTAAGCACTTCACAGTTCACCCCTCAATTTTTTATGGCTCTTTCTGGGGAAATGTAACTTCTCAAAGCTCAGCCTTGCTGGCAGTGTGTGATATCCCTTTATTTGCACAGTTTATCTCTTCCTACCTGTGGCTTTGGATAAGTTGCTAATAACAAAGGCTCGTTATCACCAAACAAACGTTCTGAAGTGGCACCATAGAAAAGCTGTCAGTCGGCTGGCAAGTGAAACTTTTAGATCAAATTCTCTGGTAGAGAAGCTGAAAATAAGAACCTTTTCTTTTCTCTGTAGCTGTGGGTGACTTCTGGAGTTATTCACGGCTTTGTAAGCACGAGATGATCCTCGGGTTTGTGTTTATAAAGGCAGTCAGGGCTTCACCTGGCAGGGACTGATGAAAGGCCAGCCTTTCAGTAGAGCCAGCTCTGTTTTAGGTATTTCCTTTAACTCCTTTTTACTTTTGGGAGGGATAAAGGAGGGAAATAATACATTTCTCACAGCCATAAAGAGCACAATCAACCTTTGAATGGACCCTCTGTTGTGTTTTTTTTCCCTTTCTTGTGCCAACAAAGCCTTGTGTCAACAGCCAGCAAGCTTCTGCTTGTCCTGAGCGTGTCCCTGGGGCTGTTGGCAGGGAGGTGGGGACAGCATCTCAAACATGTTTCCAGTCTGGCACTGGGGGGATTGCAAAACCCCTGGAGAAAGAGCAGCAGGGAAAGAGGAAGAAGCTGCAAGGGATGGAAAAGGTGCTGCTGATGTGATGGAAGCTGATACAACCTGGAGGCTTTGCTGTGCAGGAACATTTTGCTGGAAATATCTTTGTCTCCTCCACTGAGGAGGGATTATTTTATTTATTTTTTTTTTGGCCTGGATCAGGCATCATCCAAGGATCAGGATGGGATTTAGGGTGGTTTTAGCGCTGACATTGCTCCGTGGCTGTGCCCAGCAGCGGGATCAGGGATGGGCACAACCACAGCCCTTGCACGGAGCAGTCCTGGGGAGGATCCACACCACAAGATATTGATAAGTGTGCAACCTGCCAATAACCCGTCAGAATTACACATCCACCTCAGCTGGAGGTCAGACTCGCTTGGGCTGCTCCTGTGAGATGTGTTCTTGCGTGTTCTTAAACCCTTATTTATCATTTCATGGTGCCCTTTTGCTCCCTCAGAGCATCTCCCTGGCTCTGCTGAGCTCAGGCCAACCTTGCCAAGCCGTGGGGAGGATGTGGGCACCCCATTTCCTCTAGAAGCCTCCAATTTCTTGCCTCTGCCTTATCTTCTGGCTTTTTCTTGTTGCTGATAAGGGCTTCTGATGTGTAGCTCGAGGTGTGCCCGCTCCTGAGGCAGCAGGCAGGAGTAGCTGGCACTGGGTGAGCTCTGGGGCAGAATTTCAGCCCTTCAGTGCCCCAAAATATCACTCAGGGGCTGAAGCAGCTGCCAGCACTACTAAAATGACACTTGGTGGGGTGTCCCTGCACAGGGGTGATCACATCTTTAACTGCTGCAAAGTTACAGCTCTTTATAATTTATATAATAATATATATATTTTGCTGTGACCTCGTGAATTTATCACTTGGGCCAGTGCTGAGATTAATCAGGGGAGAAGGGGAGATATTATTTGAAGGTGTCAAAATATTTTTAAGCATGTTTTAGGAAAAAAAAAAAACAAACAAAAAAAAAAAAACCCACCCTTTCAAAAGGTAAAGGAACTGGAAAGGTTTTGAGTTCAGCATAGAAGTGTCTGGGTGAGGTGAGCCAACAGCTGGATAGAATTCATATTTCTCTTCACAGGTGTAGTTATTTTCTCTTTTTAATGGAATTTAATATGAAGAAATGCTTCTTTCTTTCTTCCCAGTCTGGGTGCTCAGCTGAGAAACTGAGTTTGCCTCACCAAGAGGAGGCAAGACAAAATGTTAGGAAGGTCTGGGCTTAGGCAAGAAACCCTCAGGTATTACAATTTCCCTATTATCTACTTTAAAAAAATTGAAATAATTTCGCTCCTCTTCAGCTGATTCTGCTGAAAACCTTTTATCAACAGCCCAAACCTGACCAAGGGCTGCCAAACAACATCAGCCTCTCACTGAGACTCTGCCTCCACAATAACTGGTGCTGAGCAGCAGCCAGAGAAGTTTGGCTCTGGATTTTACCTCTGAGGGGCCAAGGGCTAAACCCTGGCGTGGCAAACAAATTTCCTTCTCTGCCAGAACCACTGGGAAATGTCACCAGGGCAGCCTGAGCTGCAGCAGAGGGTGAGGAGCTGCAGATCCAGCTCAGAGCTGGGTGATGCACAGCGTTCTCTGGGAAAAGCTGGATGCTGGGTTGAACATGGACATTTACCTGCTGGAAAGGGTGAGTGAGAGCTCTCGTGTCACTGAATAGGCTGCTCAAAATCTCATCCTCACCTCTGTGAGGGCAGGGTCAGCAACCTGGATCAGCAGCAGAGGAGAAAACACTGACTTTTAGCACATGAAAAATGACCAGGCTTCAGCATTTGCACCAAATGATTTATTTGTATCAAAAAGAGCTGGTTTAATGACAAGTGTTTGATAAGGCAGCTTCAGATTTATTTAAAAAAAAACAAACAGCAACAACGAAAAAAAAAACAGGGAAAAACCCCCACCAAACCACCACACCACCAACAAAACACCCCTGACCGTAGATCAATGTAGTGACAGCATCGTGTAAAAAACGTGTAGGTAGTGAAGAATAAACTGGACTGCGTTAGGCAGCACAACTTTGCATAGTTCATGGGCAATTTAATCTGATTTGGATAGAGTGGATGTGTGAAACCACAGTCCCCATTAGCTGTAGCAAATGTCACAGCTCCTGTCCCTCCTGAAGAAGTCCTCGGCCAGGGCCAGGGGTGGCAGGAATTCCGTGCAGTCCGTGCTGGGGCAGGGGAAGCACTGCGGGCCCCTGCTGTCCCTGGAGCCACAGGCTGTGCAGCAGCAGGCAGGGCTGGGCAAGGGGCAGGGGGGGTGGCAGGGCCACTCCTCCATGGGGCAGCTGAAGGGTGGGCTGGGGGTCAGAGGGGTGAGGGGAGAGAGCTGAGGGGGAGAGCAGCTGGAGTTCCACGGGCTGGGCAGGTCGGCTGAGCTGGGCGAGCTGGCAGCCTGCAGGTTGAGGGAGAGAAGCAAAAAAAAAAGGGGAAAAAAAAAAAGAGATTTCAGGGAAATGTGGCCAGCAAGCAGAATTCCTGTGCTGTTGCCTTTCTCATCTGGCTGCCCAGGGAGATCCCGGAGGTCTAAACCCAAAGGCAGTTTCTGTTTGCAGGGACAATCCCTGCCCAGGGAGATCCTGGAGGTCTAAACCCAAAGGCAGCTTCTGTTTGCAGGGACAATCCCTGCCCAGGGAGATCCTGGAGGTCTAAACCCAAAGGCAGCTTCTGTTTGTAGGGACAATCCCTGCCCAGGTTGATCCTGGAGGTCTAAACCCAAAGGCAGTTTCTGTTTGTAGGGACAATCCCTGCCCAGGTTGATCCTGGAGGTCTAAACCCAAAGGCAGTTTCTGTTTGTAGGGACAATCCCTGCCCAGGGAGATCCTGGAGGTCTAAACCCAAAGGCAGTTTCTGTTTGTAGGGACAATCCCTGCCCAGGGAGATCCTGGAGGTCTAAACCCAAAGGCAGTTTCTGTTTGTAGGGACAACCCCTAGCAGGACCTGTGCTGCTATTTGCCCCAAATCTACAGGACCTCTAGAAGGGACATTCCCCACCCTGCAGACTCTCCCAGTTTATTTGGGGCTCCCCATGGGAAAGAATTCAGAGCCCATGAGCATCCCAGGCTCCTAAAATCAGCCAGACTCCCACGTTGCTGCTGTTCTGCCCCAGGAGGTGACTCCCTTTCCCCTTGGGGACAGCTGTGGCTGCTCCCCTGGCTCCCAAAGCTCACCAGGCCCTGGTTGAAGCAGAGCTGGACTGGCTGGAAGGTGTCTGGGGTGTAGTGTGAGGATGGCTGGAAGGCACTGAAGGCTGGCTCGGAGGGTGCATCCGACTGCAGGCAGGAATCTATCAGCTGCTCCAGGTATCCAGGGCTTTCCTCACAGGAGAGGCAGCTGGAAAACTGCCAGGACGGGCAGCAGCTGGGCACAGGAGGGATGGGTTCTGCTTCAAAAGGTTCTAAGAGAGAAAGGAAAGCAGACAGCAGCAAATTCATCAGTGTCTGTCTTCACAAAGGGCAGGTTTCAGTGCTCTCCTGTGCTCAGTAACACTGTGGATTTAGACTTTAAAACTTTTCAAGGGCAAGGTGAATTTTGCAGGAAAGCAGAAACCACGAGGGAGATGCTCAAGAGCATGTGAACAACTCAGGGAATTCAGCCCCCTCAGCTATAAATCTCTTTAACTGCTGGAAACTCTTGTGGCCCCAGGAATTTTGGACAGGGATCCAGCTGGAAACTCCCTCAGACCCGTGACCCTCTGGCCTCCCTTCTGTGCACTGTCTGCAGCCCCAGAAGGTGCCAGGCAGTGATTTGTGCTTCCCAGCCTGGCAGGTGTGCCTTTGCCTCATCTCCAGACCCGGGGCAGCTACACCTGCAGGAAAAAGGGGATAACAGGAGGATCATTTGCTTTTTTTATCCTCCAAAGAGCCAGACAGGAGATGAACTTGTGAGCAGAACAAACAGAGCGAGGCAGGGCTGATGTGGCATTGTGACCACGTAGTGCTGCTGGCCAAAGGGTGAGTTCCTGGAAAGCTCACAGCAGATCTGGCTTTTCACAATTATTATATTTTCTCGCCGAGTTCAAACATGGTTTAAGCCCTGTCCACGTGAAGGGCACAGGTCTGAAATGCACATTGCAGGGTCAAAGGTGCAGTGTTTAGCTGGCTGTGGGGAGTGAGAAACACCCAAAATACATAAACTGATGGAGACTTTCCAGCCTGAAAAGGCTTTGGCGTGTCAGCTTTGGCGTGTCTCACGTTTCTTTATTAACATAAGCAAATGGATTCCCAGCTATCGATGATTTAACAATTTCCTTGTCCATGCAATGTGTGCACTCACACCTGCCCAGCCTTTCCTCTGTGCTTTGGCTGGGGATAATTGAAGGATCTGCGAGCCCAAAGCGCCCCTCCCCTCACCCCTTCCCTCTTTTCCTTGGATATTCACAGGCAGGAGGAGGAAAACTCTTGGTGCTGTTGAAAATCTGGTATTTCTCTCGCTCCTGTGGATGCTGGCAGGAGAGGGAGAAGAAAACAGAGCCCAGCCAGGGGCTCCAGGGCACTCTGACCCTCAGTGGCCCCCACAGCCTGGGGAAGGCGACGCTGTTCCCTCAGGATGAGCATCCCTTCCCCAGGGGGAGGCAATTCCCTGCTGGGGGAAGGATAACCTCGGGAAGGAGAGCTCCGAGCTCCTCATCTGCATCCCACGGGCTCCCCGCAGGTGCTGATTGGCCGCGGGTGCTGCCGGCCTCAGACAAGGGCTGGGAAGGCTCGGGGCTGTGGGAAAATTTGGGAATGGGGCGGGAAGGGCCGTGTGGATGGGCTTTGTACCAACCTGGGTGAGGCGGAGACACAGACTCTGCAAACTGGATGCTGCTGCTGCTGCTGCTGCTGCTGCTGTCCCAGGGAACCTGAGCAGGGAGAAGGGAAGGAGAGGAGCTGTGGCACAGAGCAAGGTGAGTCTGGATTTCAGAGAAAACTCTTTAAATAAACCTTATTTCCCTCCTTGCTGTGGCTGGGAAAACCTCCCCGGCATTGACAGAACATTAGATGGATGTGCATAACAGGATTTTTCCTAGGAGGATTTTTCCTGGCAGGGTTTTTCCTGGGAACCACAGCACCCACCCGGTGTGAAGCCCCTGGATCAGCTCCGTGCTGAGGGGCTCTTTTTGCTGCATTCCCGATTTTACAGAGCTGCCTCTGAAACTAATGTGTGTTCATTTCCAGGAGCGTGAACTCCACAGTGGAGGGAATCCCAAGGAATTCCTAGGGATGGATATTACTGGGAATGAGTAATTAACTAAAGACCACCGCAGGTATCCCATCAGACTGGATTGATGTCCTTTGAGAACCAGCTCTGGCAGTGCTCCTTGAAAAGGCACAGCTTCGTTTTTTAAGGAATGCTGAAGGAAGACAAATCAACCACTTCTAGGAACCCGACCTGCTGGAAGGAAGAAATCCACCCCAAGAGGAGCTTTGCTGCTTGGGGGCCAGGATTTTACTCTGCAAGTACAAATTCTGGTGGGGTTTTTAATTCATACAGCCCTCCACTTCATTTCCTTTATTCAAGATGCTCTCGAGTGAGCAGCTCATTTCCCTGGCAACAACTTCCCGGCACATCCCGTGCGTTTAATCCCTTAAAGAGCGTCTCTTCTGGGCTGAGGGTACCTTTTGTCCCTGCTGCAGATGTGACAAGGCAGAGATGGAGTGCCCAGGTTGAGCTTTTCTCAGCTCACATCCTGCCAGCCCAAAGCCTCGGGGGTTTTGGGGCGGGCCATACCTTGTGCAGGTCACCGAGGTGACTTCCCTCCCCACCACCTTTCACTTTTTCCTGTGTGGGCACCACAGGGGTTGTGTGAAGTGCTGGTGAGAAGTGAAAACCGGTTCCACGCAGCCCTGGGACACCTGGCTGTGATGAAGAGGCTGCTGCACTTGGGGTTGCAGGAGAGGAGTGACCCAGCGTCCCCAAAACCTGACAATTCTCTTCACCCAGACCTCTCTGCCCCTGGATCTCAGGCTGATTTTTGTGCAATCAGCTGCAACTAAGTGAAATAAATTTCAGAAGCTGAAATCTGAAAGGCTTCAAGAGCTGCAGTGTCATGAACCAGGAAGAAATAATGATTTGCCAAGCTCTTTATGCAAATCCCTGGAGTGGCTGGAGCTGGAGGAATCCTACAGAGGCTGGAAGAGGGAATGAGAGGGAATGTGCACCTGTGTGTGCACACAGAGCTCCAGCCCCTCCTCCAGCAGGGATGGGGCTGCCCAGGTGAGCCCTCCATCCCGGAGGGAGTGACTTTTCTGGAGCAGCAGCTCTGCTTTCTCCCTGTACTCCTCAGATTCTCACTCCTTGAGGACACTGCTGCAGCTACTCTGACTGAATGTTCCTTTCCCCCACCCTCACCAGCCTGTTACACTCAGATTTTGGACCAGAGATTACAGTCCTGGCAAAAAAAAAAAAAAAAAAGAAAAAAAAAAGAAGAAAAAAAAAAAAGAAACCATTAAAAGAGAAGTGACAAAGCAAACGCCACAATATTTTTACTCACTGCTGAACCAGTGGCTGCTTGTCGTGCTCTCCTCTGCTGCAGCAACTCCTTGACTGTGATCTTCACCCTCACACCTTGGTACACCTTGGGCTTTCCTGGAAGAATTTGTGGGAAAACACTTTGCAAGGAGGGAGAATCTCAGAGCAAACAGCGAATCCAGCAGGATTTCAGGCGTGTTCTATGTGGAGATGACAAATTGATCTCTGTTTGCAGTCACACTCACAGCCCTCCTTAGCACCTGCTATCCCAGCTTGGGACAAGCAGACACTCATGAAAATTTTGCTGTTGATAATATTTAAAAACCACACGTTTATTCTTCTCTACCTCCTTCTTCCCCTGCCCCCCTTCCAGCTTTCCCAATACCAAGCTCCATCTGGTGCTGCTGCTGGATTCATTTAAATTCCTGACATATTTGCCTCTCTCAGGACCTGAAAATAAATGTGGGGAGCGTTTCATCTGGCAGATGAAGCCCAGGAATAAAACAATGGAAATATGTGGGTGGTTATTCAGAGAGCTCAACAAAACACCAACAAAATGACTGCTTTCTTGCAAAGCCTAGATTATCTCTTTATTCTGCTCATGTACAGCCCCTATTTATTTCAAAGAAGAATTTAGGGTGTGTTTGATCCAGCCAAAACCAGCCAGCAATCACCAGTCACTACCTAATGAGGGATTTTTAGGACAGGAAGTGATAAAGAATTTACTTCTTCTGACAAACCACTCTCACTTGTTGTACTCATGGTAAAACACTCAGATCCTCTGGCAGCTGTTCCCGTCCTAACTTTCTGCTGGTGTTTTAATCCAAATCACGCAATAAAAGGAAACACACCCAGACTGGTCTCTGCACTCAAAAAATGCCAGCTCGGGGAGCAGACAGCCCTGAAGGAGGCACCAAAAATAAACTCCCAGCAGGAGAGCAGCAGTGCCAGAGCTAAACCCGGCCTTCCAGTGCCACCTCTGGGCATGGAGCACCTTCTCCAAGGCAGCCGCAGAGCGCCGGGAGATCCTGGCACAGAAACAACGCTGGCTTTGCAGGTTCTGCCCACGCAGCCAGGGAACCCTGCACTGCAGGCACTGTC
Organism: Vidua macroura; assembly: GCF_024509145.1. Lineage (NCBI taxonomy): Eukaryota > Metazoa > Chordata > Aves > Passeriformes > Viduidae > Vidua > Vidua macroura. Next base: position 2,048,496 of record NC_071592.1, read on the forward strand.
CTCCTGTGCTGTCACTCTGCCAGCCCTCCCAGTGCCCCCGGGGTGCTCTGGGGGAGGACAAGCTGGGACAGGCACCCGGGGCCCTCCAGAGAGGTGACAGGGCTGCCTTCAGGGCGGTTTGCTGAGCTGGGCTCAGCTGGGGATTATTCACCTCGTGTTTTGGTGTTTTGTTTCTGTTCAACAAACTAGAGCTGGGGAAAATGAGGGGAGGGAAGGGTGGGATCTGAGGAGAACACCCAGTTATCAGAGCTCCCTGCAGCCGGGGAGGGCTCTGAGGTAGCAGGGCCAAGGGCAGGGTGGCGAGGGTGGGCACAGGGTGGGCACAGGCTGGGCAGGGCAGGTGGGGAATCAGGAGCAGGGTGACAGGGACAGGCTGGGGTGGGCTGGGGGTCAAGGGCAGGTTGGTGGATTTGGGAGTCAGGGGGCAAGGTGATGGACTGGGGGTCAGGGAGGAGGGTGGCCAGGGTGGGCTGGGGGTCAGGGAGCAGAGTGATGATTCTGGGGGTCAGAGAGCAGGGCTGGGGGTCCAGGGGCACAGTGATGGTGCTGGGTATCAAGGGAAATCTGCTGAGGGTGGGCTGGGAGCAGGGTGACAAGGACAGGGGGTGGATTCAGGGTCGGGGAGCAGGATTGGGATTGAGGGGCAGCATGGCCAGGTCAGAGTGTGCGGGGAGGGCACGGAGAGATGCAGGGAGGGCACGGATGCAGAGAAGGAACCCAGAGGTGTGGGGTGGGCACACAGAGATGCAGGGAGGGTGCCCAGAGTTGCAGGGAGGGCACAGAGGTGCAGGGAGGGCACAGATGCAGAAAAGGCACACAGAGGTGCGGGGTGGGCACACAGAGATGCAGGGAGGGCACAGAGGTGCAGGGAGGGCACAGATGCAGAGAAAGCACCCAGAGGTGTGGGGTGGGCACACAGAGGTGCAGGGAGGGCACAGATGCAGAGGAGGCACACAGAGGTGCAGGGTGGGCACACAGAGATGCAGGGAGGGTGCCCAGAGTTGCAGGGAGGGCACAGAGGTGCAGGGAGGGCACAGATGCAGAAAAGGCACACAGAGGTGCGGGGTGGGCACACAGAGATGCAGGGAGGGCACAGAGGTGCAGGGAGGGCACAGATGCAGAGGAGGCACACAGAGGTGCAGGGTGGGCACATGGAGATGCAGGGAGGGCACACAGAGATGCAGGGAGGGCACAGAGGTGCAGGGAGGGCACAGATGCAGAGGAGGCACACAGAGGTGCGGGGTGGGCACACAGAGATGCAGGGAGGGCACAGAGTTGCAGCGAGGGCACAGATGCAGAAAAGGCACCCAGAGGTGCAGGGAGGGCACACAGAGATGCAGGGAGGACACAGATGCAGAGGAGGCACCCAGAGGTGTGGGGTGGGCACACAGAGATGCAGGGAGGGCACAGAGGTGCAGGGAGGCACACAGAGATGCAGGGAGGACACAGATGCAGAAAAGGCACCCAGAGGTGCAGGGAGGGCACACAGAGATGCAGGGAGGGCACACAGAGATGCAGGGAGAGCACAGAGGTGCAGGGAGGGCACACAGAGATGCAGGGAGAGCACAGAGGTGCAGGGAGGGCACACAGAGATGCAGGGAGAGCACAGAGGTGCAGGGAGGGCACACAGAGGTGCAAGGAGGGCACAGATGCAGAGGAGGCACCCAGAGGTGCGGGGTGGGCACACAGACGTGCGGGGCCCCCCGTGGCCCCCCCGGCCGGGGGCGGCAGCGCAGCCGGCCCGGCAGAAGCCCCGCTCGGTGCCCGGCGGTGCCCGCGGAGCCCCGTCCCGAGCCGGCCGCGCTGGCAGCCGGCGGGCAGCAGCCGATCCTCCCGTGCCTCCTCCCTCCCTCCTCCCCGCCCTCCCCGCTCCCTCCTGCCTTGGCAGGCGGCATCGCCTCGCTGGCGGAGTGACCCCGGCGAACCCCGAAACGGCCCCAAAGCGGGCTGCGGGGGCCGGGGGAGGGGGGGGACAGAGCGGGGCTTACCGGACATCCCGAGCCGGAGCGGGCAGCACCTCGCCAGGTGCCCGGTGCAGCAGCAGAGGTGGCCCCGGCCCCGGCCCCACAAAGCTGGCCAAGGGGGCAAGAGGAGTCAGGCTTGAAATGTGGGGGTGAAGGGACCCGACTGCCTGGTGGCAATGGCAGGTGGATCCCCACAATATTATTGTTTTATCCCTACGGGTATAAGTTTGAGTTTTTCTCTCCTAATGCCAAGTATTTAAAACCTCTAGAAACCAATGATTTGACAATCAATGATTGCGCGATAGTTTCAATTTGAATATTCAAAGGCTCCACAAAATGGGCTATCTTTTTGTGGAACCGAGCACATCCCCATCTAGCAGAGGGTCTGGGGGAATAGGATTGGCTGGGGTCACCCTTCCCAGCCTTTGCTTTTGGGACATTTGCAGGGTTTTAGCCATCTTTCCCTGAATGAAGCAGATGCCTCCAAAGCAGCTCAGTGTTTTCTCCTCAGGTGCACAGGCTGGGCTCCAGCCCTCTCATATTTCATTTGCTACCTGCAGTGAGCACTCTGCAAGGGGCCGACTTGCTTTTTGCTCATTTTTTTCACGTTTTAAGGCTAAATTCTGAGGGTTTGGGGCCAAAATGGCAGCGGGCAGGCGTGGCCTAACAAAGAGGCTGCCCCGGGCACCCAGGTGGCTGAAGTTAGCTGAACCCCACTTCTCCCCACAGCATTCCCTCCCTCTGCCTGGATGCTGGGCTCACACTGGAGTTTATTTGTGCTTTCCCCCCAGTTCAGGCTGTTTGCCTGTGCTGCACAAATCGGCTTTTTCCTGGTGCTGGCCTGCCCTGGGAGCTGCAGCTGTGGGGCTCAGCGTGTGCCTCAGGCTGTTGGGATGACCGGCAGTGCTGGAACTGGGTTTTTAGGCTGCCTTTAAGCTTTTCCCTGGGGACCACAGCCTCTGCCACGGGCAGGGAGTGAGGCAGAGAGCAGGCCAGGCTGTTAATCATCTACCAGCAGCTCGGGCTGGCTGTCGTCACGGCCGAATCTTTTCTTTTCCTTTAAGTTGAACAAATAACACTTGATTTCTGCGGGGAGCGAGGCCATTCCTGGCTCTGAAATGTGCCCCTGCAGCTCCTGGTAGGCCAAGCCTTGCCTGGGACAGCTTTATAGGGACACATCCCACTGGGAGAGGAGCCCGCCTGGCCTGAGCACAAAGGAGCGTGCTGTGCAGGCAGGGGAGGGGGTCTCACTGAGGAATTTGGGATGTGAAACCCTTCCCTTCGTGGGGCTGCTCCCTCCCGGAGCTGCTGTGGGTGGGTGCAGGCTGCAGGGAGCTGGGATGATGATTGTTTAGCCCTGTAAGCAGGGAGCAGAGCCTGCAGGCTGCCCAGCTCCAGCTCTGGATGCTCTCAGGAACCGCGAGGCAGCAGAGTTGTGGCTGCTCCTGCAGGGCTGCAGAGCCTTTCCAGGCTGCTGAAAACCCTGCCTGGCTTAGGAGCTGAATGCCTGAGCGGGTCAAACACCTTAAAGACAGCTCAAACCCCTGTCCCTGCTTGTCCCCCCGAGCCTGGGGGCAGCACAGCCACGCTGGAGCAGCCCGGATGGTCACTGGGGCTCAGCCCAGCAGTGGTGTCAGCTGTGGAGTGGAAAAGGCTCGAGCTGGGCTCAGGTTTGGGGGCAGGAGAGCTGCACACACCCTGAGCTGATGGGGGAACAGCTGTGCCTGGGCAGGGGCCACCCCTGGAGGCTCCACAGCTGCCACTCGTGGGAGAGGAAGGCGCTGGGAAGTCTTCAAATGCCCCAGGATTTGAGGAGAAAAGGCAAGGAGGGATTGAAAGCGCCTCATGCCCGCACATTCCCTGGGGCTGGAATGCTCCAGAGCCTCCTGCTGCTGCTGCTGGGGGTGCCAGGCTTGGGGGCGAGCTGGGGCAAAGGGGGCGACCTCCTCCGCGGGGCAGAGCAGCCGCGATGTGCTGCTCTGCTCCGGGAGGGCTCCACGCGGTGTTCGTGTGAGCAGAGCTACCTCTAGTGGCCACGGGCCCCGCAGGGTCCCCGGGCTGGCTACCGCTCCCGCTGGCACTGCCAGCCCACCTGGATGCCACCAGGGCTGGCTGCCGGTCCCGCTGGCACTGCCAGCCCACCTGGATGTCACCAGGGCTGGCTGCCGGTCCCGCTGGCACTGCCAGCCCACCTGGATGTCACCAGGGCTGGCTGCCGGTCCTGTTGGCACTGCCAGCCCACCTGGATGTCACCAGGGCTGGCTACCGCTCCCGCTGGCACTGCCAGCCCACCTGGATGTCACCAGGGCTGGCTACCGGTCCCGCTGGCACTGCCAGCCCACCTGGATGTCACCAGGGCTGGCTACCAGTCCCGTTGGCACTGCCAGCCCACCTGGATGTCACCAGGGCTGGCTGCCGGTCCCGCTGGCACTGCCAGCCCACCTGGATGTCACCAGGGCTGGCTGCCGCTCCCGCTGGCACTGCCAGCCCACCTGGATGCCCCCGGGGCTGGCTGCCGCTCCCGCTGGCACTGCCAGCCCACCTGGATGTCACCAGGGCTGGCTACCGGTCCTGTTGGCACTGCCAGCCCACCTGGATGCCCCCGGGGCTGGCTACCGCTCCCGCTGGCACTGCCAGCCCACCTGCATGCCCCCGGGGCTGGCTGCCGGTCCTTTTGGCACTGCCAGCCCACCTGGGTGCCCCCGGAGCAGCCCACCAGGTGGGTGTGGATCTGGTGTGGGCTCATTCAGGGTAAAAGGGGTGTGGGGGCTCTGCAGGTGGCAAGGGTCGGCGGGCAGGGCAGTGCCCACACCCTCCAGAGCCTCCAAAGCACTAAGGCTGGAAAAGCCCTCTGAGGAGGGATCCTTGTTGGCAGGAAAAGCACGCAGAGGTTTTTCATGCTGAGTGTTTTACTTGTGGGGCTGGGAGAAATTCCTTTCTCGAGGCACTGGAAGGCACCGCCCCGAGCTGCACGTGGGATATTTCTAACCCGAGCACAAAGCATCACCTTTGAAGGAGCAGATTTAGGAAGGAGCATAAAATTTGCTTTATAATGCTCTGGTTTTCTTTCCTCCAGCTCTTCTCTCTCCTCAGTAAGTTCTCCTGCCTTCGTAAGTCCCCCAGAGGGCACTTCCATCCTCTTTAGCCCAGGCAGAGTGCTCGGCGAGGTGTGGAGGCTCCGAGGGCTGCTCGGGGCACGGGTGGCTCATCCTGGAGGGCTCGTTGGCCACGGCCACGAACGGGGACAAGCTGTAGGGCGAGGTGGCAGCGTAGCTGGGGGAGTAGTGGGCATCTTCCAGGGGGTGCAGAGGGTAGGGCTGGGCTCCAGGGAGGGCTGGGCTCCAACCTGAGACTCGGAACGGGGAAGCAGCTCCGGGGTCGGGCAGGGAGAGGCAGCTGGAGCTGGCAGGGAGCTCTGGGCATGCACTGTCCGGCTGGCTGAGGCTCTCGGGTGAGGTCTGCTCCCAGGGCTCTCTCTGCAGGGAGAGAAGGCAAGGAAAACGCTTAGGAACAAAAGGCTGTCCTGGAGGTAATGGGATTTCTATCCCTGGGAAATGCCCAAAGGGGTTTCTGTGGCTCTGGGGCAGTGTTTGGTGGTTTAGCTGTGGAAGGAAACGTCGGTGCTGTCAGCAGGGCCTGGAGCAGGGTCCCAGCAGGGCTGAGCAGCTCTGATCCTGCAGTGTCCGAGCCCAGCACATCCCTCTGGCTGCCCTGGCTGGCTCCAGACCCTGGAGGGGGCTCGGGGACCCTGGCACGAAGTCAAAAACACCTGTGGCTTCCATTTTAGCCTGTGGGAAAAAACTGCCAACTCTGTGTGAGGAATTACAAACCACAAGGGTTTGAGTAGTGTGGTAGTTGAATTAACACAGGGTGAAAAAGTGGAATTTTGGGGTTTTTAGAATGTGATTCAGGGGCACAAGATGGAGGAATCTGGGCATGTCCTGACCTTCTTCTCCTTCTCCTTGCCCTCCATGTCTTGGTGTGATGGTGACACTTTTCTGATGGTTTAAGGTAAAACACACTGTCCAACATGGGTGATAGTTATTGGCACATTATTGTAAATATAATACACGTAATTTCTGATGTAAAATGTAGATGCTGCCCAAGAGGGCAGGCAGACTGCTGTGGCACCCTTGCTAGACGGAGCTCGGCAGGTCAGAGAAAGAATGTTCTACATAAGGGAAAATAAACAACCGTGAGAAGCCGACCCTGTACATTTCAGACTCCTTTGGCTGCACGGGCTGGGGGAACAAGGACTTTTACACCCTTGGGGTCAGCCCAGCATCGAGACCCCGAGACTGCAGGATCCAGGAGCTCTGTGTGGGGCTGGCTCCTGGGAAGTGGCAGGGGTAGGGAGCCTGGAGTCACCAAGGGCTGCTCCCAGAAACTCAGGGAGGGAGGATTTCATAAAATCATAGAATCACGGAGTTATCCTGAGCTGGAAGGGACCCACCAGGATCAAATCCTGCTCCTGGCCCTGCACAGGACACCCCAGCAGTCCCACCCTGTGCCTGGGAGCAGTGTCCAGCCCGGAGCAGAACGGGATGTCTCCAACAGGAACAGGGGACAATTAGATGGAACCAAAGAGAAAAACCTTCCCCGCAGAGCCCTGCCCCACCCGCCACGGCCGCTCCTGTAACAGCCACGTCCTTCCCCCACGAGTCCCCCTGACCCAACCCCGCATTAAGGGGGACAGAACCATCGAGGCACTCACGAGCAGGAAGTGCCCCGCGTCGCTGGGGAAGGATGGCAGGAGAGGGGGCACGGCCGGAGCGCTGAAGAAGGAGCTGGTGGCAGCTGGGAGAGGAGGAGCACGGTGATCCCCGAACTGCTCGCTGAGATAGGGCTCCAGGAGGGCTGGGTAGCCCTGGGGGGCAGAGGAGTCGCAGGAGAAGGGCTTGGAGCCCAGAGGGGAGGGGTAGACATCGCTGACAAACTGCTTGGTGCTGTGGAAGTCCAGCTCGGCCGGGAAGGATCTGCGGCCGCCGCAGTAACCAGCCGTGGTGGGCGAGCCTGGGGGGCAGAAAGAAGGGTGGGAAAGTGTAAAGAAAATTCTAACAGCTGCCACAGAACGATGGAGACATCTGCGGGCGCCAAGCAGAGCTCTTTTCCCTCCAGCATCACCCAGGAACCCACCCTGCCTCCACACAGGTGTTCCTTGCTCCACCTTTTGGTTCCATCTGGTGACCTCCATCTGCAGCAAAGCAAAAGCGCTCGGGAAGCTTTAGGTGGGAGGGCAGGGAGAGGGAGGTCAGCTCAGCCAGGCTGTGCTTCTTCCTTGCTCTGCTACAGCCCCTGGGGAGGAGGTTCCAGCCTCACTCCGCTTTCCCTGCCCGAGAGCTCAAGGGATAAAACAGGTCAGCTCCTGATCTTGTGCTTTGTCTCCCCAGCTCCAGGGAAAATGGGAAAACACAGGAGGAAAAGGACGGGTTCTGTGTGGCTCCTCTGCTAAAGGAGGTGGGAACTGCTTTAATTACTCGGTTTGAGGGTTTTATACAAGATTATTGCTGCTCTTTTTTTGATTCTTTTAATTGCTTTCCTCCCGGGCTCGCTCTGAGGGGTGGCCCCGCTCCGGGGCTTGTTTCACATCCTCTGCAGGAGAACAGAAGGGCTCTGCCCACCCTCCCACCTGCATGGAAGGTGTTTAGCAGTGGAGGGAAAACCTCACCTGGCACTTGGCCAAAGGGTGACTGTGCTGTGCTGGTGCTGCCCTGCAAAAGATAAAGAGATGTTTGAGAACATGACTTTTCAAAGCAAGGCAGCTCTCTGAGTGGATTCACACGCATTATTTGAGCCCGGGGGCTGTGAAGGGTTTAACTCCATGATTTCCTCGCAGGGATAGGCTAAGCAGAGATTGTGAAGCTCTTGTGCAGAGCTGCTAAGAGGAGGAGTATCAAGATAACTGGCTTCTTCCTCCTGTCCCACAGGCTCCCTCAAAGCAGGCAGAATGCTGAGGAGTCCTTTGGGTGTTGGCACAAACCAGGCAAGGTGAGATCTGAGCCCCTGAGTGGCCAAAATGGGCAGATTCCAGCCCATGTTCCAGCTCAGCTGTGCTGGCCCTGCTGCCCCAGGGCTGCTTTACCTGGCCCTTCCTGGCAGCACAAGCAGGCTGGGTGGAAAAGAGAGTTCCTAGATCCTATTTTGGGTCCTACAGCAACGGTTATGATGATGATAATAATGATATTATTAATCATCATCCTCTCCTCTTGGTCCCCAGGTAAAGGAGAATTACCCCTGGAGTGACCCTGGTGCTCCCAGTGCCCAACTCCTTCCAAAGCACTTTGGCAAAGGCATCTGCTCCTCTGGAATCCCGCTGAGCTCTGGTTTTGGGAGCTCCAAGCCCCCAGAGCAGGAGTAGAGAGCCCCCAGCAGCACTGCTGTCACTCTGCAGTCCCCTGGCCAGTGCTGGTGGCACGCTCTGTCCAGTTTGCATAGTGCAAACAGGAGGTTCCTGCCATAGCAGGCAACCAAATTTAGAGGTTTAGATTTGAATTAAATTTGCCAGCCCTGAGGACTTCCTTCTGCTGCCCAGGGAAGGTTTGCAGCTGCTCCCTGCTCCTCCATGGAAATGAGCTCCGAGCCTGCACAGGCTGCAGAGGTGGCAGGAGGTGACAGGAGGTGTCAGGAAGGAGCCCCTGGGCTTGGGGACAGAGGAGTGTTCTTGTCACACGGGCAGGGCTTGCACCTGTCCCCAGCTGAAGCCATCACATGCAAATCCAGGTCCTCTCCCAGCATCCAGGACACTTCTAGAGGAAAAAGCCAAGCTGGCAGGTTCAGGCAGCACAGATGCTGCCCAGAGGACAAGGGGCTGGGATGCTCTGCCCAGGTCCCTGGGCACGGCTGGCAGCCTCCAGCAGGGATCATTTCCAATTTCCAGAGCATTTAATCTTTGATCCTGCCTGTTCAACAGCCTCTGGAACTGCCTGGCTGTGTGTACACACCTGTGGTGGAGAGTCCCAGAGGTGCCAGGAGCTACCAGGGCTTTACCTGCCTGAATTCAAAGCAGGAGCCTCTGCTGCAGCCCATCCTTGGCCTCACCAGAGCAGAGCCCTGCATTTCATTCCCCTCCTTGCTCCTTATTGGCCTTAATTGAGACCCATTAGTTCATTTCCTCCCGGCACTGCTTCCTTTCCCTGCCATGGATCTCCTGCAGGTCTGCTCAGCCTCCCTTGGGCCCAGAGCGTGTCCAGCTGTTGATGAGCTGGGCTCAGCCTGCCCTGCCCATGGCCAGGCTCAGATCCTGCCTGGGGCTTCTCCAGAGAGCTCTGCTCTGCTGCTTCACTGCCTCCTAACTCACCTACAAATCTGCCTAAATTTAAGGACCCAGCTCCAAATAATGACCTGGCCCTGTTGGTTTCAGGGCATCACCTCTCTGGGCCCAATCTGTAGCGGAGCAACTGAAGGAATAAAAATTGTCCAAAAAGCAAAGCTGAGCCTGGGCAGGGCGGTGCTGACTGTGTGTCCCTGCTCTGGGAGTGCTGCTGGGCACTCAGCAATGAATCCTCTGTAAACCACAGCACTGCACTGCTTCGCCTATGCAGGTACCCACTTCCACACCTCAGGGAGGACAGGAATCCTTTCACCCTGAGGAGGACAACTGCAGGTTCACAGCTATGCAAAGGAAAAGCCAGAGCCTCCCCGGAGCCCTGGTTTTGTGTGGGTTTCCTCGCAGCACACCCTGATTTCCATCACTCGATGTGTGCAGGGCCTGGCTGCCAGGGAATTGTCGAAACCATCATCCCAAAAGCTCTGCTCTGCTGAGCCCTGACCTTCCCAGCACAGCACAGCCTCCTGCCGAGGCCTCTCACCAACAACGGCCGAGGGATGGTTTATTTCTGGAGCAAAGATCACCCTCAGATGCAGCTGGGTTACCCTGCATCACCAACAGCTCAGTTATCTGCCCCTGGCTTTGATTCTGGGCTGTGTTCTGCCACACAAACAGAGCTGCACTTCCAGCTGCTCTTTTCATGATCCCTCCGAGCCAATACGGATGTTTGCCCTGCACGATAATTTTTTGTCTCTCGCAGGGAACGAGCAGCAGGGCTGGTTTTGCGTCAGACAGACACACACACAGCCGCTGGGCTCTGCAGCACAAAGCCAAGGGCAATAAAGCAAGGAGGATTTTACAGTTCCAGGCCGTTTCCATTGTTTCCATTTGAAGCTGCTGCCTCCAGAGAGGGAGCAGGTCCATGGTGATATCACCAACAGGAGCTGTTTTCTCAGCTGCTCCCCAGGAACTCCCCCCAAATATCTGCCTGCTGGGAGTGTGTCCTCCCCAGTGACTCTCCATGGCTCAGGGGGCTGAAGCCTGTGGGGATGGATCCGTGGCTGGATTTTGCTGTGTTTGGTGATGCCCAATCCTGGGTTGTTTTTTTTTTTCCCCTGCCTCTTTTGTTGCACGGAGTTAATGGAGCTGAAAGTCACAGCAAGTAAGTCCCTGTGAGGCCTGTTCAGCATAAAATAAAAAAGGCCAGAGGCGAATGGCTTTTGGGGAAAAAAAAGCATCAGAACTCCCAATCTGTGTGTTCTGCTGCCAGGGAGGGGCTCTGCTCCCTCTCTCTCCTGCTCCCCCTCCTCTGCCCGAGCCCCAGGGCTCCCGGCCAGCTGCAGGTGAGGAGCTGCTGCCCAGCACAGGTGAGTCCCAGGAGCGCCCAGGGAAGGGCTCCTCGTGCCACTGGGTGCCACCCCGTCCTGGCATCACGATGTTGTGTCCCCTTCTGGGGCCAGCCTCGCTTTCTCAGTGCCAGCTGAGAATAAAGAAATGTAGCGCGGTAGGGTTTGGGGTTTCCTGTTGCCATAGAAGCACTTTAAGAGGAAATCATCTCTTCCAGGCTGATGCTTGGCCTCTTTCCAGCCCAGCACATCCCTGCAGCGCCCCTGGCACTCCGAGAGGAGCTGGCAGGAGCTCAGCATTCGGGGAGGAGCGGCTATTTTCGGGGCACTGACTTGTCCAGGTGTAGCTGGTGGAAAAGGAAGATGACTCGGGAAGGTGTCACACGTAGGATGTGAGAGGAAAGAGGAATTTAACATCACTGCCACGCTTGGAAAAGGGGTGGAAAAAAAGGGCATTTAAGGTTGATAGATACGAAAATGGAGGAGCCATCAGTGATGCTTTGGGGCACGGAATGTGAATTCTGTTAACATTGGCAGTGCCCCAAACTCTCTGTGAAGCAGAGGGTGGGATTTTATGGGGTTAAAAAAGGGGGTGGGGGACGGGACGGGAGAGGACGGGACGGGACGGGACGGGACAGGACGGGACAGGACAGGACGGGACGGGACAGGACGGGACGGGACGGGACAGGACAGGACGGGACAGGACGGGACGGGACGGGACAGGACAGGACGGGACGGGACGGGACAGGACGGGACGGGACGGGACAGGACGGGACGGGACGGGACAGGACGGGATGGGACAGGACGGGACGGGACGGGACAGGACGGGACAGGACGGGACGGGACGGGACAGGACAGGACGGGACGGGACGGGACAGGACGGGATGGGACAGGACGGGACGGGACGGGACAGGACAGGACGGGACGGGACAGGACGGGACAGGACGGGACGGGACAGGACGGGACAGGACAGGACGGGACAGGACGGGACGGGACGGGACAGGACAGGACGGGACGGGACGGGACAGGACAGGACAGGACGGGACAGGACGGGACGGGACGGGACAGGACAGGACGGGACGGGACGGGACAGGACAGGACAGGACGGGACAGGACGGGACGGGACGGGACAGGACAGGACGGGACGGGACAGGACGGGATGGGACAGGACGGGACGGGACGGGACAGGACGGGACAGGACGGGACGGGACAGGACAGGACGGGACGGGACGGGACAGGACGGGATGGGACAGGACGGGACGGGACGGGACAGGACAGGACGGGACGGGACAGGACGGGACAGGACGGGACAGGACAGGACGGGATGGGACAGGACGGGACGGGACGGGACAGGACGGGACGGGACGGACAGGACAGGACGGGACAGGACGGGACAGGACGGGACAGGACGGGACAGGACCGGACTCACGCTGAAGAGGGAGCCGCTGCTCTGCCGGGATCGCTTTTCAGCCAGCAGATCCTTGACCGTGTGCTTCACTCGCACTCCCTGGTACACCCGTTTGCCAAAATCTGCGGGGACTGAGGGAAGACAGAGCGGCTGGGAGAAGCAATCCGTGCGCGGGGTGGGGAGGGGAAAACATCAATCTGCAATTGTTCGGGCTAGAAATAGAGAAATATTTCTAATCTAGAAAGAAATCTATTTCTAGATAGAGAAATTGTTCCATATCTGTATAATATATTCCCATATAGAGAGAGAGAAAATATGGAAAATTGATTTAAAATATAAATCTATATTATTAATAAATATTAGGTGTTACTGTTAATAGACTATTAGGTGAAATATATTAAATATGTTAATGTTAAATATATTAACTATACTAAAAGATATTAAATATATACGAATATACTAATAATATAATATTAATACTATATTAATATAATGTAATGCAGTTTAATAAAGTATTAATTAGCCCTCTGAAAATTTATTTCAGAAGGCTAATTAATTACTTTATTAAACTGTAAAATTAATCAAAAATACTTTATTAAAAATTACTTTATTAATAACAAATTACTTAATAAAAATTTTACTTTAATAAAAATTTTCCTTAATAAAAATTTACTTTAACAAAAATTACTTTATTAAAACTTAGTTTATTAATAAAAATTTACTTTAGTAACAATTTAAAAATTTACTTTAATAAAAATTTACTTTATTAAAAATTACTTTATTAATAAAAAATTTAATAAACATTTACTTTAATAACAATTTAATTTAATAAAAATTACTTTGTTAAAAATTTACTTTAATAAAAATTTACTTTAATAAAAATCTACTTTAATAAAAATTTACTTTAGTAAAAATTTAAAAATTTACTTTAATAAAAATTTACTTTATTAAAAATTACTTTATTAATAAAAATTTTAATAAACATTTACTTTAATAACAATTTACTTTAATAAAAATTACTTTGTTAATAAAAATTTACTTTAATAAAAATTTACTTTAATAAAAATCTACTTTAATAAAAATTTACTTTAACAAAAATTACTTTATTAAAACTTAGTTTATTTAATAAAAAATTTAGTTTAATAACCATTTACTTTAATAAAAATGACTTTATTAATAAAAATTTACGAAAATTTTACTTTACTAAAAATGACTTTATTCATTAAAATTTCCTTTATTAACCTGGGCTCAGAGCACAGCATCATTCCCGTGTCAGGGATCACAGGGATCACCTGGCGGTGAGCACTGAGGGACAATGCAGGGACAGCTCTTTTCTCCTGGCACCTGTGGAGCACCTGTGGAGCCAGGGAAGAATTTCCATGCGGGCTTCTCTTGAATAATCCCGGGAAAATCCTGCCCGGCTTTGGAGGCAATCCCTTGGCAAAGTGACGGGCAGCTGCCAGCTGCTGGGTTTGAGCTGCAGCATTTCTCTTTTGGCTCCCTCTGCCCCTCGGGCTGTGGCCCTTGGCTCCGTTTCTGGTGGCATTGTGCCCCCCCAGGTGCACACGCACCTGAGAGGGTTCAAACAGCACGCTGCTGGCTTGGCCTTGCCCCAAATGGGTTTTTTTTTTAATTTATTTTTGGGGTTATAGCAGCTGCAAATGGAATTTTATTTTGGTGTTCGAGTGCTGACCAGAGAGGTTCAGCCAAGGCCAGGCACAAAGCAAACACAAAGCAAGGGACAGGTTCCCGAAAATGAGATGAAGATGAGAGTACCAAAAAAAAAAAAAAAAAGAAAAAAAAAATTGCAACAAAAAGTGGTCAGAAATGGACATCAGCTCTCTCAGGGGGAGGAATTCCAGCAGGTCTGGTGCTCTGCAGGCTTTCCTGACACCTTTGCTGTGCTCTGAAGGCACTGGAAAATCACTTGCACGCCCCTCTGCTGCTCGGGGCTGTCACTCACATCCTCACTTATTCCTCTGCCCAAATTGTTTTAGTTCAGCACCACTCATCCCTCTAAGCCTGGTCTGAAGTTATCACACAGCTGAACCTGTTGTTTCCAGTGGATTATCCAGATGCTGAGCTGGCAGAACTTCAGATAACTCTGCCACTGGCAGCACTGGGGAAGGAAATGCTCATTCGGGCCTCAGTTGATATCATTTCCAAGCAAACTGAATCCAATTTCACATCACTTTGATCTAACTTGCCTTTTGAAAAAAAAAAAATAATAATAATAGAGTATTGCACTGTGAAGGAATATAAATTCAGTCTGGAGAAGGCAGAATATGTTAATTGATACTATTAAATTTTGGGGACATTTAAGATGTCACATGTCTATTCTAGACAATTTTTTGTGGGTTTTTTTTTTTTTTTCAGTAGGAGCCCAAGCACATCACAGTTTGTTCCTTCCCTGATATTGCCATGAAGATGCCTCAGCTTGTGAAGAATCTGAGCTGCTGGAACTCACCTGTTTCCATTGTTGGTGCTGCTGACGAGTCCCAGCTCCCGGATCCTGCAGGAATTTGGGGAAGATCTGTCCCTCATGAGCTGCCCAGAGCAGAGTGAAGCCTGTGCTCATAATTCCCTGGGGAAGTTCCAGCTGAGCCTGGCGGAAATGGGTTTTCTAGAATTTAGGGATGTCTCCAGCACCATACCTCGTTTGGGATTTGCTTAAATGCAAATCCCTGGATCTGTGTTTCGCTCCACTTTGCATGGCCAGCGCGGGTCCTTCCCCAGGAGCCTCCTTCCTGTCTGAGCTGGCATTTCATAGGGGGAAAACCAGAAATTATGGACAGAAAAACCCCGGGGTGAAGTGAAAGGCTGGCGAGCCCTGCAGGGAGGAGCCGTTCCCTTCCAGCTGAGGAATCTGGCAGGGAAAACAAGCCTTGGGATGAGCATTTTGTCCCGTGTGGGTGTGAGATCCCCACGAGGTGTTGGAGGCCTCCCTTGGGCAGGAATTCTGCCTTCCTGGGACCCCACAGGCTGCTCTGGGCTCTCCGCACCTCCAGCTCTGCCTGGAGCCCGCAGGGAGGGACGAGATCCATGGGAGGGACGGGCAGGAGCATCCCTGGCTTTGGAGGAA